>NW_013550293.1:0-104370 GCF_000499425.1 Eimeria acervulina | reverse complement strand
TATATATATATATATATATATATATATATACGCAATTATGCATAAATTGGTACGAGGGGTTCCTGGTAATTGAACCCAGAACCTGTTAAATGCACAATATTCTACCATTAAGCTTACAACCGACAAGCGGGCGCTCTAAAGAAAATTATGACCGACTATTGTTAAAAGTCAAAAATAGAAGAGGAAATTTACAGGGTTTACAGGTGGTCAACAATGTATCTCACATCCACAGTGTTTGTGCATGCAGCAGAGATGGTTAGCTCATACTTGCATGCGGAGTTCCGTGGAGCAGGAGTCGCAGCGAGATGCGTTGGAACTCACGACAGACCGGGTTCTTTCCCCACTAGCCCCAGGCCTCTGCGCAAAGAACGCATTCTTTGCTCAGGACGCCTGAAAAATGAAGGGCCGGTCAGCCAGCTTCTGAGAACTTGTATCTCAACTCTGTGACGCTACTGCAGCTCATGGCTGTCCTCTGCTCAGAACCAGGACCCTCGATACACTTCGTAGCACCGGATTGTTTATCGGGGCAGGTGAGAGCAGCGATCACGATCATCACATCTGGGCGCCTGGTGCCCAGCAATAATTAGTAGCGGAGGTCCTTTGCGAAATAAAAGTCTCCAGATGTTCTCCCATAAACATTTCTCAAGAATTCAACCACTTTCGCCTCTTGCATACGTCAGATTCATCAGCCACTACTGGGTGTTCGAGTCATTTGAAGCTTCTAGCGCATGGCCATCGGTCCTACTGCGCCGAAATTCGGTGTACAATATCACTACGACGCAATGCAAGTGCGTACGCATCAGACATCTGCCCCTCATCAGGGCTCGACTGACACAGGTCTACGACGGTAGATCACTTCTGCACTTAAACCCAAAGTAAAAATTTTGGGTCTAACTGGGCTGGGACAGAGAAACTCATCAAGGTTCGTGACTCCTCAACTAGAGTTAGCACCTCGAGACGAGCAGAATATCTATTTTTTCCATTGTTCCTGGTGGATGCCTAGCCTTCTCTCGGTGTACTTTGCACCGCACAAACGGTGCACTGCTGAATAGGAAGAATTCGCCTGTATTCGTGTGATATGCGCTCCACACCCTCTCCAATAGACTGCCTACAATGGCCACGTGCCCGTGAGGGAAGACCGCAACCCATCGTTCCAAAGGGCAAGTAAATGAGAAGCCAACGTACTCTTTGGTCTTCAGGTATACAAAAATATGAAGATGGTGCGCTCAAAGTCACAATGGTTCTCGGAAGAAGCATTTCGAATCGCCATGGCATTGGGAAGCGGTGCCGGGGAGTTCCTGCCCAATGCTGTTAGAACAAGTAGGCCCTCTGCGAAGTCAAGCTATCGAATGCATCGATGCCTGGTAAATTATTTCAAGTCTCAACGCCAAACTAAACTTGACAAACCCCATCCTGGAGCTCCGGAACGGCACCTTCGATATGCATGCACTGCGCTGCCTCTTAAATCAAGTGTGGCCGCGTTGCGTGAGTCAAGACGTGCTTGTACCCAAAAAATATATTCGGGTGCAGAAATCCCTTCCATGATGGAGCACGTTGCAGACTCCATGTGCTCGCCATTAACTGCTCACCAATCATCTTCCTAGCCATCTGATGGAGTTGCTACGACCTGTCACGTAAGGATTCCCAAGCCCCTGTTGGATGTGCCCTCCCACCCGGATTTGGAATTGCACATATCCCGCTGCCTAGCACTGTTGGCACGCGGGGTTGGTCGTATTCATTGTTAGAGCCCATGGCTGAACTGGCCAAAAGTATTGTGCTACAACAACCTGCCCACACTTGCGGCAAAACGTTCAGCGGGCTGTCTAACTGGCTGAAAACATGTTCGACCTCCCGCGTTCAATGCTCGTCAACCATGCTTCACCCTGATTTCCTCGCTTTTATATTCAGCAACGACTGCCAGAGGCTCCAATTACCGTTAGGCCGCTCCTCCCTCTGCTGGACGCTCTGTACGATCGCTTCGAAGAGGTCCCTAGTGGTGGGGAACTTCTCACGAATCGCATGCAGCGTAACCTGCATGTGTGATAACCTCGTGTCCCCGAATGCCTTGTAATGCAGCTCTCGCCCGGCAGCTGCGGCAGAAATCCACTGCATAAGAGTTTTCAGTTCGTTGTCACCGCCAAATATAACGCATCCCCTGCACAAGCAGTGCACAATTCTACTACCACATTCAAAAGAATCCGAATCTCCAAATCCCTGTCACATATACAATGATACTGACAAAAAGCAATGTACTTGCTCACCATTTCCCAGTTGCTACCCCAGCCCTTGTTGCATGAATAGCATCCTCAAACGGGTCGCCCTGAAAGCCAAGAGCTGCCTTGAGAATCTCTCGCTTCATGCTGGGGGTGGAGTATTGCTCCCTTTCGTTCTTAACAATGATGGCATCAATAGCGACTACAGTTGTCTCGCGTCGTCCCATCGAATCCAAGGGAGTGTAGCCATGGATACTCCAGTGAGAGCCAACGGGGACCACAGGAGGAAACACCTGAAAGGTACCTTCGTAACCTGCCCACGCCGCATCGAATGCAAGCGCTTTATACATGGACTAAACACACGACCAAAAAGGGCTCCAGAGAAGAAACGATGCCACTGGATTTGATGTGCCGGCACTGCGGAACCACGAATCCCCAGCTGCTGGTAATCTAGTAAGCTTGGACATAAACAAAATGCGCGCTAGTGTTCTGTATGTAGATTGTCACCTGAATACAGAACGAAACTCTCAGCGCCCTTCACGACAACTGCCTCATCATCCTTCATGGCGCTCATGAACAGCATAATCACGTGTAACTCGGGCCTCAGCGCAAATATCAGTTCTTCCTGGGCAACGTGGCCTTCCCACATGCTTAGACCCCCAACATACATGTCTGCAAAATCGACCTGAGAAAACAAATAAACGGAAGCGCCTATCGTGAGCAAACGCAACTGCCTGATGCAATAATCAGACTTAGGAATAAATATGTACGGCGAAATTCACACAGAAGACCAAGCTGACTGCGTGCTGCAGCATGGTGCTGGAGGCAGTCAGCTGATGTCCTTCCCTAACAAACAAGCTTCAGCTGCTCTGATCCAATACAGCCCATGCAAGTGCAGTTCACCTGCAGGTCTCCATCGCTCTTCGTGATATCTCCATAAATATCGACCGTTGCGTCTGGGAGTGGAAGCGGCTGAGTAATGATTGTATTGACGTCGACTTCGTCTCGAGACACACTTTCTCCTTCCGGCCCCTCAAAAGTGGTGGCCGCCGGAGTGTGCAAGTAAAAGCTGATAATTTCGTCAGCGGGGGAAACATTTCGTGTCTTGCCATCGAATGTGATCTCTTGACACAAACAGGTAGCTGTGCACCTAGCCTGTGTGAAGTCACTGTCCTTGAGCATCTGCTGCCAGCAGGTGCCCATGGTTTTCCTCATGCTATTGAAGTATATCAGAGCAGCCTTGAGCTTCGGCTCCCGCTCAAGGAACCCCCGGTGATGCATATCCAGCGCATTGAGACGCAACCTACCCCAGGCGCGCAACAGCTTCCGCTGGTTTTGAGGAATTATTCCGAAGAAACTCGCAGCCATCAAGCAAAGTACTTGAATTCGTCGCAAATGAGTCGACTGCCTCAACCTCGTCATGTGCTTCAGTCCCTATTGCCACATTTGCACGCAAGGAACAATAATAAGTGAGACGCCAATCCGCAGCGGAATGCCAACACAATTCATAACCAGCTCCCCACACTGGAAACAGAAACCTTACCTGTGGGAAGAGAACCTGTATACGCATCGCAACACTCGCCAAGAATGGTAATGTAGTCGTGGAAAACGCCCTGTCGTGCGCCAAAAAAGTTGTCAGTCGCTGTATTCGCAATTGTCCACCACCACGGTAGTTCCCTGCGGAAAAAATGCTGGCAAAACAGCTAGCTGCAGTACAGACGCCGGTGTAAAACTGATATGGCGCCGCACGGCTTCACTTCTCAATTAAGCATCGGAGTTAGAAGCTCGTGCGGAAGCTAGGAACATGAAACGAAGAACACGACGAGGAACTGCTGCGCCGTTGCAGAAATTATCCTGCAGTTCCCAACGCAGTACCCTGGCGTGTCATGGCCAGAATGTAAATACCTGCCGCTCGAAGTAGATCCACAAAAAAATCTTCAAACTCTGATGCGCTAGAAGGAATATCACCGCCTTCAATGCCTGAGAGGATCTTTTGAATTCGCCTCTGGTGGGATTCCCCTGCAGGCCAGAGGACAGCAGACGGGACCTCCTCAATGCTAGCTGAAGGCGTCTGAGGGGCCCACGAAGCGTCGACAAACTTTGCCAGTACGGACATTATAACGAACCAGCTAAAGCTGCTGGAATGCATCCTAACCGCTCGTCTTCGTGGCCACTGGCTCCCAAACCACTCCATGGCTCTTGACTGTGTGAACAAGACGTATTACTAGCTTAAAGGCGGTGAAGGTCGATAAAGCCAGCGAAAGAACCAATTCTCGACTCCTGGTGCCCAACGTCGAAACTCGCCCATGCGCCAGCCAGTTTCAGAAAGCAGGCGACTCTCTACAGCCCAGCGACCAAAAAAGAAAAAGCAATAAGTCTGATGTTTAAAAAGTCCCTGAAGGCGATGTTCGGTACGGGAAACTCGAGGATTCGGACATCCAGGGCGTGAAGATGGGTGGGAGCGGGGCGATCTTGCTTCTAAGCGGCTCGCCACTAGCAGCATTAATGTAAACCACCAGCGCAGACATCAATAGCCCAGTAGGCAAGTCCCAGCGATGAAAACTATATTGCTTTTACAGATTGTTAGCTAATGTCTTCAAAGAAATGGGCACCATTCCAACTGACTACAAGATCATACCTTACGGCAAGCGATGCCTTGCAGTCCACCCCCATTCTATCCGAAGTCGGTAACGGATGCTTGGCCTAAGTAGGGCGTAGGCATTAAGGCTTAGGGCAACCCGAGCGCAAGGAGATATGCAATAACACTTTCTACAGAGCCATGCCAGAAGGCCAAAATGGGGTTTTTCTACTACGCAGTGCTGGCTTGCAGCATTACTCGCATCGAGGTGAGTTCCAACTAATTTAGGCCGCCTGCTCTTCTCCCCCAGTCGTAGGCCCTTGGGCCGTTGTACCCAGGACGTTTGGGGGAAGCAAGCTCCTTTTTGGAACACATAGCTTAGCCTTTTGACTCGACAGGGCAGGTCAAGAGGGCCCCCAGGCAGGATGGTGCACCCTCGATCCACTGAGGCCTGAGAAAGTTTTCAACAACTCTGTCCTTAGTTAGTGCATGCGGGAAAGGGGGCTCGGTTGTGGTGGCGCGTAGCGATGCCTCGCAACATTAGTTGCAGCGAGTTGCGGTGCAGCCCGTGACCGGCTGGCCGCTCTCCGCGTCAGCCCTGTGCCCTTCGTCGCTCTGCGCAGGACGAGTGGGGTCGAGGAGAGGGCAGCTGCTTTTAGTGGCTCGTATCTTAAGCCTGTTGGCTCTAGTGTAGCGAACGACTGTCCTCTGATAAGCTCTCTGACTCGTTGCGTTCGGTAGCATCGCTTGGTCAATCAAGACAGGTGCGGTGAGCGAACAACACCGCCACAGCAGCGCGGCCTCCGTGCACAGCATTGATTATTACAAAAGGCGCTACAAGACGGACAAAGGAAAAAAATTCTTAGATTGTCCCAAGGTGTTTGTCAAAGCTTTACCCCCTTCTCTTGCATAATTTATTGTGAGCAGGATCTGCCTTGTGGACGGGAAGCGACCAACAAATGGGTACCTCGTCGAGCTAAACTGTCTCAGTGTCTGTATCCCACCGAGAAATGCATTGCAGCGAAACGAATTTATGAAGCATGCTTCCACCTTCGCAGGCCGTCCAGAGATGATGGACGCCGCGCTGAGGGGGCAGCGGATGAATTCCTTGGACCTCTGGAATTGTGGTACAAGCTATCTACCTCAGCATGGGGATCACTTTTCAGAAGCACGTTCGGGATGTGGAGTACTTCCCGCATGCGCTATGACATAGGTTTACTCATGAGTTCCTTGCATCTCTGGGATTTTGGTAAGAGTTATCTTTCCAAGCATTGGGACCACTTTTCCGAAGCATGTTCGGACTGTGGAATACTTCCTGCATGCGCTTTGGCGTAGGTTTACTCCCAGGTAAGGAAGGGAACAGGCGCTGGCAGAAATGGGGAGTTAAACAGGGGAAGCTAGCGATAGAGTGCTGTTTCGAGAAGTATCAATCCTTGTTGAACAGAAGTCCAACTGTGGACTTGGTACTTCTATCAATGGTACATAGTAGAGCTGTCCCCTGCAGAGAGGTAAACGGCTCGGGTGCGATAAGGGAACAAAGGAATGGTTGACCTCGCCGGGGTGGTTTTCAAAACGACGCAGATACAGAGCCTATGGCCCTACCGAGATGCTTATCTGTTTTTTCTGCGAAAAAACAGAGTCATATCATTCGACATAGGGCACTCACGAAAGGTGAAGGGGCTGGAGAAAACCAAGACTTCGAGCAGCCCCGCTAGCGGAACCGACAATGCGGTCGGAGAAACGCTCTTGCACGAAAAATGCAAGGCAGTGATTGGGCCGAAACAGGTGACAGTAGCACCTACAGATCCATCTCGAGCTAACTCAGTGTTTCTACAAGTTCTCATTAGTGGTCAGTACTTGGCAGTGCTACTTTGCACAGGCTGCAAGGTAAGTCTGATATCAAGCTACGGCCAGGATCTGCAATGTACAGTCTTTGCGTTGGCGGACTGTCCGCGGCTATGACTAGTAAACGGCAGACAGGAAACGAGAATCGGCAAAATAATGGGTGTAGAGTATTAGTTTAATTCAGAAACGGGTCATATTTCCAAGATACGGGATTTCCATGTTGAGCCAATTCACCACGACACTATCCTAGGTGTGGCATGGGTTACCGAGCGATGGGCTCACATGCGGCCCGCAGATGACACTGTTGAGGTGCTTTTTCCGGAAGATGATAAAAGAGCGCCGCTCTTAGAGCGCACAGCGATATTTGCACCCTATACTGTAAAAGGAGTGGGAGCAGTGTCCTACGCAGTGCAGAGAAGGTGCAGGAAACAACAGAAAGATGCACTATTTGGTGATTGTCGTACGAACAATGCGATTTTTGAGGATTTGACGTGGTAAAAGCACGAGGGATAGCAGAGGTAGGCACAGACGAAGGAAGATTTATCAGGCACAGGGTGTAGTAAGGAGCTTCCAGAGGGCTGCGCATCTCGTGGATGACCAGCGCACTGCGTCTAACTTTTAGCCCAACGTCAAGCGTTGCTCAGCCATACAGGGTATCGCCGCAACTTGAACAAAAAATTAAGTGGCTAACGGACGAGCTGCTAGAAAAAGGCAAAGTTCAACCGTCAACGCAATTCGATGCTGAAACACTTCAGAGGCCGCATAGCCTAACCGCATCTGGTCTCCCCTTCAGTCACCAAATCTCCTGGGGGCAGCAGCACAGGTGCTGCTGCCTTGGGATGGTGCAGAGAAGAAGCAGCCTGCCATGAATTGCAGCACACCTTGCCACAACACCTGGTGCCAGGCAAACCTGCATGCAAGCGTAGCCAAGCCTTCCGCTGCTGTCAGCTCTACTATTGTAGAAAACTGCCAAAAACTAATTTGACCCTCAGCAGCCAGCCTGCACGCAAGTAGAAATGCGCGTACTAACTTCAGACGGAAAATTCTCGGCAGAGCTTGCTCCAGCAGAGTTGCGCCCACATACCTAAGTTTCATCTTGGTGCTTGCACCAACAATTTTTCAACACTCACGCTGCCCTCAGTAGCCCGCCTGCATGCAAGTAGAAACACGTCTACTTCAACTACACCATTAGCATGCTTTTACGCGAACGGCGAGATGCAGCGTCATCGAGGCCCTGCAGCTCACTGACCACTTGTGAGTTGCGCTGATGCCCCATCTCCTCTTGCGAACTCCTGCAAGGGGAAAGGATGATCCACATTTGTATACAGACAGATGAGCATCGTACGCATTGTGTACTGCGCGGTAGCACCCGCGTACTCGATAGCCGGCTGTAGCCACTCGTGTGACGTAAGGAGGAAAACAAGAGCTACTCAACGTTAATTTTCATCATAAGTGTAACCACTAGGATATTATGGAACGCATAGAAAGAGGCCCTCTTCTCCGTTAGGTTTGGGTGGTTGGCGCTTGGCTTGTGTGCTTGTGAGTTTCGGCGAGAAAGCTTTGCTTGGTGACCCGATGTGCTCATTGCTCTCTTCTCTACTCGTACAGGTTTCTTGTATCATTTGCAAAGAGTTTATGTATTTAGTCATAGATGGGCTTTTAGTGAAGCACTTGCCCAGTTTGTCACACTTGTTTGAGACGCCTGTCGCAGACTGCTCTGGCTGGTGTCAGAGTGCTTGCGATATCTGCAGAACTTCCGTCATTTCTGTTCCTCCAAATCACCTTTTTCTTAATTTCTCGCATCCCCCTGACCTCCTCACAAGGGGGTGGCTGAGGGGTGGCTGCCATAACTGTGATGCGCATCGTCTGCGTCCCTTGCCTGGCCGTGTGTCCGTCGTTGGACTTACCTTCTGGTTGTCTTTTGTCTTGTTTAAACCACCACTTCCCCACTCCTCCTGTATGCCCTCTTAGCGGGAATCTTTAATTGAGGTCGCAAGTACGGAGCAGGCGGTGATGTTGTGTTCTGCAGCAGTGCCGGATCAGCAGGCAACCATTGAAGCGATGGAGCTGCACGGCGCATCCAGCAGTCGCCGCTCTAGGGACCCTAGAGGGCCTATAGTAGCGGAGAGTGCAACGGCAAGCTGTCAGGCGTGCAGTGAATCTTGCTCCTCGGTTCACCTGCAGGAGTCCCACCGTGCCGGTGATGACAACACAGCTGCAGAGAGGGCGGCCGTAGAGAAGATCCACCTCCTTCCTGTTTCTCGAGAGGCTCCAAAGGCCTGGGTTTTCGCCGCCCTCACCGGGCTCATGAAGGAGGGAAAAACGGTTCGCCAGTATCTGTACCTAAAGGTCAAGCGGCCAATCAAGGAGTCCATGGCCTCAAAAAATAAGACGATGGCTCAGGAGCAGCGGCAGAAGCCGCAACCGCAGGGGAGGCAACAACAGCACGAGCGACAACAACAGGGACAAGAACACGAACATGAACAGCAACAACAGTATCAACGTGACGAGCCGAGCAGCACCTTAGAAACATCTGACGACGAATATACGTATATTGTCGTGGCTTGCCTGCCGCATTCAGGCGTCGTAACTTCCTCCACCGTCGTCTTCACCTCTGGCAGTCCTCTCCAGCCTTTGCGCCGAGTGCAGCTGTTAGCGCTCATCCACCCAAACAGCGCATATGCACGCCGGGCAGGCGTTGCTTCTTACTCGGAGGCGCTGCAGAGGGGGGTTGTGGGAGAATTCAGTACTAGCAACAACAGCAATAGCGGCAGCCGCAGAGACCAGCAAAATCAGGGGCCCCAACGCTTGGCATTTGAAGCGGCAGGTAACTCCGAAGGCGGCAGCGACAATAGCAGTAGCGGAGGCGGCGCGGAGAACTCTGCAGGAGCACCAGTTGCAGCTGCGGAGGCAGAGCACCGTCGTCTGCAGTTAGGCTCTCCTTTTGACTGGAGTGTTTTCGACGGTACTGGCGAGAGGCGGCGCAGACGGCAAAGGCCGCCGAGGGAGTACAATCGGGCTGAAGAAGTCATTGCTGCTGTGCTTGACGACTCTGACGTGGGTTCGGGGTCGGGCGAGGACGAGTCGGGCGATGAACATGACATGGGTGGAGGTGTCCCGTTCCGTCTTGGTGATGCCGCTGGGCCTGAGGAATGTTCCGCGGATTCCCTCACTCGCCATCAACAGCAACGAAGGCAGGAGGACGAGCAGCAGGTTCTGGAGCCGGAACAGCCGTTATTCAGGCAGCAGCGGACTTTGCAGCTGAATTTCAACTTTTCACCTTCCTTCGATGACCAACGTATACGGGGACGTGGGTCTGAGCGCCCAAAGGCAGGAGCCCAGGCAAAAGCAGAGTCCAACTTGAGTGAAAAAGTACTGTTTTATGACTTCGTGGCCCCTTACTTTCGAGCGAGGAATGGGGAAGCGTCTCTCCCTTGCTCCCATGCCACAGCAGCGGACGGTGGCAGCTGTCGAGACACCGCAGTGGTTGTGTTTCCTGGAAAAAAACTGGTCATTAAAGACATGACTTTTGTTGTTTGGGCTACAGATCCGGGCAACGGGCCTGGCTTCGTCTGGAAAGACACGGTGAGGCTGCAGACACATGTTGTCTTACTCTTGAGTTATCTTCTGAACCTAATGCGCACATGAATTTCATTGTTATGATTCTTTCGCTCCTCCTGTCTTGTCCCATATTACGGGGGCAATTCTTTTCATGCGGTTTGCGTGCTCCAGGCTATTTATATATCTGTGGATCCGTGGGGCGAGTACAGACGAGTTCACATACTGCCTTTTGCCGATACATTACCAACGACATATTCTTTCCGTCTTTTTGAAGATTACCTGCAGCCATTTCTGAAGGAGCAGCCGTGGCGCCTGATTAGAAAGGGGGACATATTCACCTTCAGGTCTGGCGAGTAACAGCGCGGCACTTCAGGCACTTGGCAGCAGGTGGCTTTATCTCCCGTCGTGTGAGCCCAATAAACTGTACTGCCACCTTTGCTTGTCGGGACTGCTACAGGGGAGTTGAATTTAAAGTCATCGCCACGGAACCCTCCACCGTCCCAGTCGCCCGAGTCGGACCAGAAACAGTCGTCCACTTTGAGGGTATGCAGACGGACAGCTGCTCATTCACATATCTCATTTAGAAAGCTACATATATTTCAGTACACAAGAGTGATGCACAGTTACGCATTGGCGTTTTCATTTTACTACGAAGTAGAGAAATGCAGTGCAACGTACATGCGCATATGTATGCATATATGGCTGGTTGTTTCTAAGCTAAGGCGGCCTTGATCTTTTGACGTGGGCTGCTGGGGTCTGCGGTTCAGGGTCATTGAACCCTTCCCTCATCGATATTTTGCCTCCAGATGTCCTCTCCCGTGTCCGCCGCCTTCCTGCACGGGTTCAGCCCTTCGCCATTGTGGCAGCAGCGCAGGTGCGTTGGGTTCCTTGCATGTGAAGTCCAGCCAGCCAAAGTTTAGACGTGGAGACCAGCCCATACAGGTAGTAGAGCCTAGCCTAGTTGGCTTATCATAGTTCTAAAGCAGTTCGAGTTTGCGGTTCTTTTTTGGCTAGAGAATGCATCTTGGCTTGTGATTTGGTGGTTCGGTTTAGGGCTAGGGGGTTTTGGGTTAGAGTTCTCGATAGGGCTTTCGTCTGGGTTATGTGCTGTGGTGATAGTTTGACATGAGGACTCCGTACCAGCGACAGTAAAGGAATCACTGGACTTTGGCAGGTGTTGGCATGCTTGCTGCAGCATGTTTGCTGCAGCATGATTGGTGCGACATGTTTGCAACAGGTTATTTGCTACAGCGTATCTCCTGCTCGGTGTTGGGTGCTGCGTGTACAGTCCTTGGATCCGCAGTTACTGCTGCGGGTGATGCCTTCTGGAGGTTTGAGGGGAGGTTCTCGGGGGATCGATGAGGGTCTAGAGGCGGCGGTCAAGCGGCAGCTGGTCGGGCCCTTTTGTCTTTCTGAGTACCGACGGCTCTATGGTCACTTGTGCACGCGAGGCCCTCAGGGGGACGCGCAGGAGGAAACGGGAAAGGACACAGAAGAGGCATCAGCGGTGGCCACACCGGGGAGAGTACAGAGTCGATCTGTAACACCGTCGCGTTCAGCAAAAGCTGCAGCAGTCGGGGGGGAGCTGGAGGCACCCTGCTGTACCGTATGTACATTGCAGCTGCAAGATGGCACGGAGTCTGTTACCCTAACCTGTGGTCATGCCTTTCACTGGGAATGTGCAAGGGCATGGCTCCGCTGCAGCGCCACCTGTCCCAATTGCAGGGCCCAGGTAGTGCTTCCTAGAGGCGCCCCCCGAGAACCAGGGGACGCGAGCAGCAACTCCCAGAGGAATGTTGGTAACGCAGCTCTGGGGTTTGTGCGGAATGCCTGGGCAGAGTTTTTCAGCGCCTGAAGCTTCCGAAGCCCTCCAAGCTGCAAGGACGCTGCCTGCCCAACTAGAATTTAGGTTTTGGACACGTTGGGGGAAACTTACAGGTGAGAGAGGGACAGCTGCAGGACCGAAGAGACACTGCTCAAGACAGCTGCAGTACCGAAGAGACACTGCTCAAGCGTATACAGACAGCTGGAAACTGTTGTGCGGATGGGTTTAGCTCCTTGCTCTAGGTCAAGGTCTCTTCTGTAGGCAGAATGTCTGTTGACTTTGGAGCGCTGCATGCGGGGCGTGCATGGCATGGAGTGCTGTGAAGACCCAGCGGGAGCTTTGATTACGTCGTACTGTTCTGGTTGTATATATCACTTTCAGCGCTTGTCACACGTATGACCTGCACGCGCTTGCTGGAATTGACTCTGACCCAGTTGGCGTGAGAGGTATTGTATATGTACGCGAAAAAAGTAGGGTACATGTACTTCTGAACACTGCACCTTCCTTGTAGTCACCCTTTCAAAGCCGGTTTCAACTAGGCGGCAGAGGGAGAACGGCACCTTCTCAGCGAGCCGGGAGGAGCTTCAGCGGCACTGACTTTACCAGTAGAGGCGTTGGATTGGCACTCATTGCTCTGCGCGATCGTTACTGCAAGGGCATTGATGATGTTGCCCATTGACGCTGCTGTACTGTAGGCTTTGTGCACTGTGCATGGGTGGGCGTGCGCAATGCGTGCCACGTGTATGCCGGCTTCGAAACGCCAGGAAAAGCTAGTTGCCCAGTGGCCTACCGCTGCTCCGCAACGAACAAGAGTTAGGGGGGTTCTGGGCTGCAAAAAGTAAAAGTTTATTTGCTCGGCAAGAGGAGGGGGGGCGCTTCTATTGCTCCAAGTAGAGACGACATTAAGTAGGCAGAAGTCTAGAAACTTAACTGTAGAACAAGGCTATCCTATATTAAATCCCAAACATTGTTAATGGCCTCAGAACTGTCCTCAGAACTGTTGGGGCCGCGTGGTTGGCGCCTTCCCCTCTTCCAAAGCCTCCTCCGAGCTTTCGTGGGCGTCGGACGGTGGTTCTTTGGTCGCCCTTCATGCTGCCTACTTCGGATGGACACGCTTTGGCGATATCAACGGAAAGTGGCAGCGGAGTTCTAGCCTGTCTTCTCGTTAGCCTCTATGTTTGCCCTCCTTTGTGTGCTGTTCGTCGTCTTCTAGGTTTCCTCTCTCTTACGTGTCGCATTGGGAGTGCTCAGCGAGTGTTGGGAGGTTTAGCGCGGCAGTTTTTCGGCCATAAACTTGTCATGCTTCTGCTTGCTTTTGACCATCCAGCAGCACAGAAGGAGCACGGCAAAGAAGATAAGGATGCAGACCATAAGCAGCACCAACAAGGGCCCATGAAAAGTGGCAGGAGAATCAAAATCCAACCCTACAGTGGTGCCCATAACCTGGCGAGGCATGTAAACTGGCATACCCGTGTGTGCTAGCGCTGGGTTCTGCATCATCCCCCCTATTTGCCCCCAATTCAAAAACGAGTAAGGCGCCGATTCAGCAGTCATGGGAACCCCACGCTTATCTAGTTCCCCTTTGATTGGCATCCCCATATCTCCCTCCCCGTCTGCTTTTCCCACGAGAACAGCTCCCAGGTTATCCGGGCTGCTCAGTAAACCTTTATATGAAGCTTTTGCAGCTGTTGCTGCTGACCCGTCGAGTTGTAGCATGACTAGGGATTTTGCAGTCAAGTTTTGGGGGTAGGATAATGAGGGTTCCGCCTCAGCTTCCAGTAGCCGCTGGTGCTCCAACTGAGCAAACTGATGCTTCATTAGGCTGAACGCTTTAGCCCGCACCTCTTCGCTTAAGGCGAGGTGCGCTTCAGGGGCATCTTCCCACTCAAGTTGTTTGCCTCCGAAGCGTCGAGCGCAGGCGGCAAGCCGCACAAAGCATATGATCGCTAGAAATAAAACAATGTTCCCCTTCACCCTCCCATTTGCTTTCATAGTGAAATAGCGAGCTAGAGCCAATGGGTTTGGATCTGGCAAACGCACTTCTCTCTTTGCCGTTGCAGCACCCGCCAGAGAATTGCGGAGACGAGAGCTAGCAGAACGCCTTTTTTTGTAAGATCCTGTCTGCAGTGAGATCATCTCGAAGCAGCAGCAGGCCTCTGCTGTTCTACCAGCAGGCTGTTCCTGGCCTTGGTGTCTCGCTGGACGCTTTAAGCCTGGCTGACTGTCTGATTCTCCTGCCAGGCTATCCTGAAGATGTTCGTGGGGAGGTACCTGATAACCTGACAACGCGAACCGCCTAGCCATGACGATGCCTGTGAAAAGGGTTCTAATGAGCGCGCCGAGAACCTCTGTGCTGTTTCAGCTTTCCTGTGCCTCCTTGCAGCCTCCGTGGCTGCGCGCTGCGAAACAGGCTAAAGGACCACCGATTAGTAGTTCTGGACTTTTCAAAGCTCTGTTTCAAGCTATTGTCCGCCGGGAGTACTAATTTCTTTCTCGCTGAAGACTGCCGCCGATAATCTCGCCCAGATCACAGGCGATGGGCGCGGGTCGGGAAACCGCAAACGAAGATGTCCACAAAGGTGCACGGCTGGTTTTCGAGTGAACTTCCAAAAATATTGAACACAAGATTTATGTTGAGTGTATTTCTTCGATAAAAAAAGAAATATGGGTTTGTGGTTATCTGAGACTCATAGCCCCGTTGACGCGGCCTCAAGCACTAGGGGAGCATAGAGCAGTGGGAAGACTTAACCGGTTTGTCTCCGCTCAGCTGTTTGCCAACTTCTGAGTCCTCCAGATATTCGTAAGTGCGATGCAAAATACAAATTCATGTTGAATTCAAGCAGACAATGTAGACATAATCCTCTTATTCAGAGCCGCTGGTTAGCTGGACCAGCGCTGGATAACACCACTGGTCCAGCCACAGCGAGATCAGTTTCGAGCAACTGTAGCATCACCTCAACGGCATCTGAGCAATAGGGATAAAATCTGAGCATGTGAATATAAAATGCTAAAGTATGTCACGTAATACCTTCACAAGTCCTCGAGACAAGAATAGCTGCACTGTCAGAGCAAGCACAACACATTTGCGCATCCCGACAGCAAACACCGTGCCCACGGCAAGGCAAGAAAGTGAATATTTAGCAAAGTCGTACTTTTCCAGGGTGAAGTGGGCTTGGGAGTTCCTTTTGGCTTGGGGAGAACTACGCTAGACCGGAGAAGCTCCCAAGCACGAAACCTTCATGGCGTTGTTCACTGCAAGCGTTTCTTGGCCGATTGTGCGAAAAGATTGAAAACTTCAAAAATAAGGCAACCGAAGAAGGTTTTTCAAGGGCTGCTGAACGGGAACGGGGACAGTGCTGGCGCCGACCATATCCAAGTTGGAAGCTCGCATATGACTTAACGGCCGTGAGCTTTGCAGCTTCATTCTGATAGCAATTCCATTATCTAATTGCAGCAAGCGCCTTCAACAGGTACAACTGCGCCTCATAGTTCCAGAAGTTAGACAGGGGTGAGGGTTCATTTCATGCATTTTGCGGAGAAAGTTCGTTTCGCCCAACATCGACAAGGAATTGACAACTGGCACAGCGAAACTGAATTCTAAGCAAAATGCAGGGAAATTTCCATCTTAACGCCGTCAGAGGCAAATAGGAGTAATGAGGCTTCGTCCGATACTTTAGTAGCGAAGGGAAGGCAAAAATTGCCTCAATTCATCTTGGTACCACGTACCACAGTAACTACCACCGCTCAAGGGTAGGTAGGTGGACCAGAATGGCTTGCTCTACAAGTATAGTTGCTTTGCTTTAACATCTTCTCAAATTGCTCTTGTATATTGCGTAGTTTAGAGATAGCCAAGGCTGTAAAAATACATCGGGCGTCTTGAAAAGCGCATCGTCCACGAAACAAACGAGAAATGGCCACTAACCTCAGATCATAAAGCTAAAAACGGATTTAAGAAGAGAAGCATGGAGCACTTAAAGCTCATGGGCTTACATTGTCGCATTGCTGCTGTCGTGTCTCGTTAATGCACAAGCAAACCCGAATGGCAAACTTTCAAAATTCCGTTTTCCCAACTGCACGCCCACAGTGAAAATTTTTTTCTACGGTAGCCCCATTTTCCTAATCTCGTCCACAATCTGTTGGAGCCAATTCCAATTCTGAGAGTCCACAATCTGTTGGAGCTAATTCCAATTCTGAGAAGCGACGGAATACAGACACATGAGCAGAAGCGATTGCTAATGCATAGGCGAGACCCAGTGATGTTCGGAACCGTCCCCCAGCGGGTTTCAGGCCTGCCTCGCGAACAAAGAGATAATCGTCCCTCACTTGAGCACCATTATGGAAGAGAACGGCTTCAGTAAGAGAGGAAGCTGCCTCCGCGCTCAGCAGTTGGTTGATGGACCCCAAGAAAAAAACGCCAGGGAGGCGACGAGAAGTGGCAAGGAGCGAGGATGGATTGAGTGCTTCAAAGCCGGTGGGATGTCTTCCCAAACAGTTGATACAAGAGTTAGCTGTGGCTTGCCAAATCAAAATGGTGCTACTTTGATTCGTTACGCACAGTGCGTATCTCGTGGCTAGTAACATTCAGGAGCATGGGTTTGGCTTACGTGAACCCTCCAGTGCTCCAATTGCCTCATCCGGAGCTACAGCGTATCTTGTTTTGTTATTTCTCTTATCTTATGCTGTGGGGCCCTCCTATCGTGGCTACGGCGAGGACTTGCCTAACATGGCAACACTAGGGATTTTGTGCTGTCACCTCGCACGCAGCTGGCAAACCCATAGAAGATTCAAACTGTAAATTCAGCCTCCTGACAAAAGTGTAAAAGTTGTACCAGTAGAGAAAGAAGGCTTCGTAGCTTTTGGAAAGTTCAATAACGCCTCCACTACGCATTACTCCAGAGAAACTGCCTTTGCTGTTCCCAGAGTCTGTTGCTAAGCCAAATAAAAACGCAACACTTCATATTTACGGCCTACGACTGGTAGGAAGACCTGCTGCCTGTACTGCAGAGCAGGACTGCATGTGCCTTCCTCTGTTGTTGAAGAAGCTTCGCTGCAGCAACTTCCTATCACTAGGTTGGCTCTACTCGTTACCTCGAAGGCCGGCTGCAGTTGCTCATCCTACTTTTGATAGGTACCTTCGCCCGATAGACTGGCTAACAAAGACAAATACGTGCAATGTTTAGCAGCGTTGTTTCACACTTTTTGTTGCTGTCTCAAAGGAAATGATATGGAAGATATGTAATGCACGGCCCTTTTGCAGGGGCGTGCATTACAGAGATGCACACTGCCTAAATGCGCCATTGCTCCAAACTGTCACAAGTGGTCAGGCTAAAGTCACACTTAGCTGTCTTGAACTGGTGGCATTAAAACAAGTAGGAGAGAGAACTGAAGCTTGTGAGCAGAGGAAGGTCCTCACGAGGAGGCTGCTACTGTCACTAGAATGTACGCCAGTTTCACTTGTGCTTGTGAACAGCTTGGGTGCACCTCTACAAACAGTACACCAAAGTAAGTGCACCGGAAGATACCGCTCTGCAACCATCACAGAAAGTTAATGGCGTCCAGTGCAACTCTGTTGCAAGAAGCTGGAAGGTTCTCTTTAACCGGAGCAGTTCTCATTAGTCCGTCCTTGGGAGCAGTGGGCCTTACTACAGGGAGAGTCTCCTGAGGCTTCATCGGGGAGACCGGACTGGAATGCTGCGGAGACAGCGACAGCAGAAACATTAGCAATAGTGTCTGATTCTGTGCAGGAAGTGGTGGCAAATGTCATTTTTGAGGCTTGTGCTTACGTAGACACAATCGAGCGGATACGTCGTCCTCTCAAATGCATGCATGTACTTGGAAGGCAGGAAAGGATGGGTCCACATATTGCGCTTTTCGAATATCTTCATGAGCATCTGGGCAGTTCCTTTGGCTGCCTCCATCTCGTCCTTTGGCGTTTTCCAGATGCATATCTGCACATCCGATTTTGTGACGTTTTCCATGGAAAAGACAGGACGAGTTAATTCCATTTTGGGTGCGGTGAAAGCTTTTGCGAACTCTCCCTGAGGAGACAGCGCGGAAGAAAAGGAGGACAAGCTTGAAAAACAGCGATAGGCACTGCAGCTTGTGTATTGCCACGTTGCACAGAGGAATATATCATGACACCCAGGAAACGACGAAATGCTTTGAGCTTGACTTACATCAACATCCCTCGCGTTTAACACCTGCTTCAGTGCCTTCTTGAAATGAGGTACTGTACATTCTTGTCTGTTGATTAGCTCCTCTAGCTCCTCCTCCTTGCTTTGCAAAGCCTGTTCTCTGCAGATGCATGCATGCAATGTGGGGGAGTCTCATACGAAATATGTGAACAACGCTATCTTCCCAGGCCAGCTGACGCGCAGCCTAATTGCACCTAGGCAGAGGCGCCGTTGGCGAACGAATGTCTGTAAGGAGACGCTGCCTCCATAAGCTACCTGCTTTCATCTTGTATTCGCCTTGGCAATGCTGCACTGATGTTGTCATGGCCCCTGGTTTGGATGTCATCCACAGGGTCTCCCTCCGGAGGGGCCCACGGGGCCTCCTCGTACAGTTTTTCCATTTCTTCCCAGAAATCCGTTGCCTCTCCCTCCCTGTTGAACCACTCATTCACGCCTAACGGCTGGGGAGGCTGTCTCAAACGGTACACAGGCCGCCGACATCGCAGCACGCTACACTCGTTGAAGCCTCCAAGGGTATGCAGGATGAAAGTCCTGCGCAAGCACGCAAGATTGTAGAAGCAAACAAAAAAGCAACTAAGCAAAGCACGCATACATTCCAAGGCGCCGACCATTTTGAAATCATGCAGAGGCGTTACAGCACGCAAAACATTCTGAACAAACAACATCTTCAGTGCATGCAACAATTTATTATCTGCCATACCTTCGAAAAAATCTAACGCTTCAGAAAGCAAGTCTTAAAGAAAACCCAGTGCCTCAACGTATGCACTGTATGGACGAGACATACGTAAAATTGAGTGAAAATGTTACAAGGGTTGGATATGCCGTACACTTTGGTTGTCTGTGTACAACGGATGCCAGCTGGGTGAGGAACAGCTCACCCATCTGCTTGGATCTCCTGAAGTAGCGCCTCCTCATCTTCTGCTGTCACAACGCGGCAGTCGGCTTGAAGCGCTGGTCTGAGCTCCCAAAACATACAAACTAGACAGTAAGAGAAGGAAAGCTACTACTGCCCGCCCAAGCAAGCCCGAGCAGATGCAAAACTCTAGCAACTCTGAATATTCTTCCATACCGATCTGGGTGCAACAGGTGTACGACTGGAAAGATAGGCAGTGGCGTCGAAAATTGGAGTTTATCCAGTGCATATACTCACCTGAAGAGTTCCCAAAGGAATTCCCTAGCAAACCACAGCTTGAAAAGGACGATCTTGTACACAAGCCAAGGGCAGTATGCGCGCAAGACTTCCCCAATATCTCCCAAAAGACGATGCGTTGAATACGCAGCAAGGTCTAACTGAGACATGCCGCTGAAATCCAAGACCACTGCCACTGCAAGTCACAGCACGCCGTCTACGTGTGGCGGATACCTCAGAAAGCGCTTAACAAGTCACTGCCCGCCTACCTGCTGTTGTCCGCAGAGATGTGGTGACAGACTGAGGAAATTCCCCAGTTGCATAAGCATTTTTTCACGTTCACCCTTTTCGAAAATCGCAAATTTAATTTAAAATTAAATAATCATGTTCTATTTCCCCGCCGTCCCGCCACCCCCCCTCCCAACGCTATTAGCTATTTTATAATGCTCTAGACTCCAGGTAGATTTCGACTGTTGGCCGCATTTAAACTATGTATATATAGAGTGTGAAAATCAATGCTAGAGGCCCTATCTGTAGCCAACATGCTGCTTACCGCGTGATATTTTTTCAGTGTGACGACGGGAGGCGGCACCCAACTTGCCCCAGACGCGGTCAAAGACGCTAAGGAGGGTTCGCTGAATCTCAGCGGGGGTAACACGCAGATAAAGACTTGCGGGAATGAAGCTGGCTACAGGAATATACACTGCAGGATGCTTGCCATCGGCTGAGCGGTAGGCAAGGGCCCCTGCTAAGGCGGCCTCGAGCTCATGCAAGGCGTCTGCAGAAGAGTGGCAGGTGAAGCGCCTGCCGTGATCCTCCATTTCAGCAAGACTTTTCCTGAGACAGGCGAGCCGAGCCAAAGAGCTGCAGGCTTCCTTCCGCGACTCCAAATCAGCGCTCCTTGAAAGCCTGCCGTCCCGGAGGTAAAGTAGACGCCGTATTTCCTCTACTACATACCAGGCGCAGTTTCCGCTTAGCGAACTGATAATAATTACAAACTTTGCTAGCTTATGTTCGTACGCTGAGCAGCGCAACACACAGAGCTCCATTCCATAACTCCCTCCACCGCCCGCAAGGAAACAACAGAGTATAACGGCAGAGTCGTGCCAGTATGGCTGGCACAAGAGAATATCAGGCTAGCTGCTGGGGGAGTTCTCGCCTCCAACTCCTTAAGCATTGCACTTACGCGCGAACAGATCCCGACCATCCGGAGACGCTGACTCATCTGATTGGGAAAGTGCCCCAATAACGAGGTGACCTCTGGCGGCGAGATGGGCTTTGACTTCTTCTTTCCTGCCATCTCGGTATTTGACTGGAGCCTTTATCTCTACGAAAGAGGACACATCGCGCCCAGTTGTCTCTGGGAAGTTGCCATCGTAGTTTCCTGCGAAGGCTTCGGCAGCACTTTCGGGGTTTTCTGGAACAGAAGGTATGAAGGAGGCTTCTTCGCACACAGGCAGAATGTGATTTCCTACCTTCACTTCCCCTTGATAAAGCAGGCGCCCCTCGACTACTCTGGGCCACTCGACAATTTCCCCGTTGTCGCCAGCTTTCTCAACTGTTTCAAAAACGTTTAACGCATGAGGAATCTTTCCCGTAACATGTTTCCCTCCGTTTGGTTGTCCCTGCGAGCTCGGGCTTTCATCGGTGGGCATCATCACCATCCCGCTTGGAGCCAATAAACGCGCCTGTCAGGCCTACGCAGTTTCCATAAGAGAACCTGGAATTAATAGTGGTCTTCTAGGGTAGAAATGAATGATGAAAACGGGGTAGATAATAAGATGCTGGCCAGTCCTCTCCTGCCCGCAGCCCGATACCAGCACCTGCATAGGATGGGAGGGCCGACAGTCTCATGTGCGGAGGAATGGAAAAGAAGTAATCGGAATTGACAGCACAGAGGCAAGTATATACCATTAAAGCGAAATAATGAAGGGGATGATGCTGGCGCCAAGCGTACCAGGCTCGACGCGTCACAGCCCACCGGTCAGACCAACATAGCATCCGCCACCTCTGCCTTCAACGAACTGGCACGCCCTCTCACTTAAGCTTTTTATACGAAACGTTCTTAATGTTTGATTTTCTGAAGATTTTCAGCAGCAACCAACCTAGCGGACCAAGTGATTTCGGACAAAACTCAACGTATGCTGGCTGCCGTCGAATGCTGCACGCGGGGCAGTACATCGATTTCTTGTGGCATTCGCCGTTGCTGCCATGCATTCCCGTAAATAATTCCCACCAGTTGCGAACATTTATATCCAGTATGTTTTTTGTGAATTAACATGGCTATTTTGGGGCTGAATTGAGAATTTCAAGTGGGCTGCGATTGCGCATTTATCCAGTTGCGAGACAAGATACCCCGTCGTGAGGGAAAGCAGAGAATTCATGCCTTTCATTCTTCACTTTGCTTTTACTAGACGCTTCAGACTTAACGGCTACGCAAAGATGAGGGCAAATCTCTCAGCTCATCCGTTACTGCTGGGGTTAGCCAGAGCCAGCATCTCCCAGGGGCATATCACTCCTTGTATGCTTACCTAGTGATGCTGCTGGTTTCTTCTCCCGCCTAATCAATCAGTTGGTGTCCTGGAAACTTCGTTGAAGCACAGTAGACCATCTACCTGTTCGTTCAGATATGCATACTCTTAACTTCGACTTCAAGCCATCCGTAACTTGGTCAGAAGTGGTGCAGGGGCATCATCTGGATCTGGGAAACAGCTAACGCATTGCCGTCATCGGAGCTAAGCTTTCCCCTCAACTGTTTGAAAGGGTATCTCGCTTCTGCCGGTGCCTCCTCCTCCCAGTGAGACGTTGCGCACTGCTGGTCCTTGAGGAGGGCCATTGCATGAAGGGATCACTACCAAAGAGCAAGGAGCATTCGGTGTCTTTCTTTCATAAGTGTTCTCAGATTTCCATTTAGTTCTGCGCTGCCAAAGAAAAACAGAGGGTGTCATGTGGGAATTGCGCCCTCCAATTTTCTTCGCTTTTCATATTCTCAACATACTGATCTGTAGACTTCTCACGGCGGCAAAAACTGCCTTCCTTTCTGCTTCGAGTCTTGAAGGGAAAGTCTTGCTCCCTAGTTTATACGACTGTTTTCACCGTCACCATGAACACCTACGAAAGAGGTGCTTCTTTTTTTTGCGGGAGAACTAAACGGATTCCTAATCAACATCCAAACAGAAAAACTCTTTGCCTGTACTGTTTACTCCATCTAAATGTCTTGCAAAGTTGCATATTTCGTTACAAGTTCCTTTTGAGTTTAGCTGTAGTTGGTGGAGCGGTTGCGCCCAGCGGAAGGGCGTGACAAAGTATGAATTCACTCAGTAAAGTTGGTGCACGGGTGATTTTTTTCTTTAGAAACTCCGGCGGGATGATGCGCTCACCTGAATCTTTCTGGAGCTAGGCTATTGAGCGAGTACTAATTACTGCCCTTACTCTAACCATCAAGACGCTCATGAGTAATCAATTTCAATCGACTTTGATTGCATCTTCAAGGCCAGTTGAATCGAAGAACCTCTGATGGGTATTTGTTTGTCACTTTTTGAGCGCATGCCTGGTAGAGGCTGGAAAAAGCACAAGGTGATGCTGTCAGCCTTAAATATTTTATTGTATCCAGAGAGAATACAAACACTTAAGCATGAACATCTACCTCAGAAATCTCCACAGAATACCCCGATAACCTAGATATTTTTTGTCCTCTCGGCCCCCCTGTTGGTTCTGCAGCATTTATTAGACCCTGTTCTGGTCAGTAAGGACCCCAACTGAACAGTCGCCGGCGGTCATTGCGCCACTTTACGGAGCTTGACGGGCCACTGAACAAGCTAGAGCACAAGAAACGGAGCGTCTGCTCATCACCCATCATCCCCATCCATATTTGTATTTTGTCGCTTGTTTATGGATCGTTGTACAGGCATAACTTATTTGATGCAGAAGCACGCTGTAGACTGCTTGAGTGCACTTTGTTCTTTTCTTTTTTTTTCAACTACGCGAACTGTCGGGGAGTTGTTCTATGCACATGCATGCGTGCTGCCAATAGCTGCATGGAATGGTGACGACTTTCACTGAGTTGCCATTGGCGCCGCATTCCGGTTTCTTTCACGAAGGGGCTTTTTTTGGTTTTGCCTCCATCGGCCCCGACAGTTGCTGTAGTTAGTGGAGGTGAGTTTTAGCATCTGGCGTGGGGTGAGATACGCTGAACAATGGGAGTCGAAACCGACGCAGTGAGGGCAATTCAAAAGCATGCCTTTCCCAGGAAGTACACCCCAGTATTAAAAGGAACAAAGCAACTCCGATGAAGGTGCAGGTCACCACCAAATGACTGTATACATCTGGTGTTCGCTCCCATACGTATGCACAGTATGTAAACACGTGCATCGAAGAAACAAGATTGGGAATTACCTCAGCTTCGCGCCATCCTGCAGTCACATTTATTTTCATGCAGAGGTACAACCCAGCCGAGTGCCTACAGGGTACACGCAGACCTACCTTTCTTTACTAGTAGCAATGCTTCTTCACTAGGTCAAGGCGAACGATTTATATTCTGCCGTAGCTGTTCACCACGAGCGGCCCAAAGTCAAGCAGGGACCTTCAGTCTCACACTCAAGCAGTGAGGCAATATATAGTAGGTAGCGAGGTTTCCCTTCGAGTGCTGCACCCTAGATTCGCCTCTAGTCCATGGGTTCGCTCAGCCTACCATGGGGAGAGGGCAGATAGTTGCCACAGCTCTAGGCAAACGCGCATAGTTAAGGGTAAGCAATATTGCACGATATTCCAAATTAAGCTACCTTTTTAGGTGGCTGCTTCCTTTGAGGAAACGCCTCACCCAGTGACACTACCAAAATGCAGTGTTCCGAAAGTGGGATGCAGCAGGCAGAGCTACACTTTGAGAAGTTGCCATACAAATCCCGAGTATGGATGCCACAGGGGATTCTTTCATAAAAGTCTCTTACACTATTCTAAACAGGCATAAGGCTGTAGATCATGTGAAAAATGCCCGTTTGAGGCACTTCACGGGCTAGTGCCACAGCAGGTCAAGGGCCAGTCGTTTTGGAACACTGGCGTAGCATGAAGGAACTATGGCCAACGAGAAGAAATTAAGTATATCGACATTTTGCTAAAGGACGCTGGAAGAAGCTACTTTCGATATTAACTGTCAGCGCCTCTCCGTTAGCGGGTGCCGAGTGACCCCCGCCCAGTTTTCTCGGCCGCACCCAAAAGCACATTCTGACCCAGCTGCTCATCGTATAGCCGTACACTTGTTGATGACTGTTAAATTTGAGTTGGCCGCTGCCCAGCATTGTCAAACACTACCGGGCATGCAGGCCAAGCGCGGCGTTCTGGGCTCAGCGGCCAGCGGTTGGGTGAGAAGCAGGTGATACACAAAACGATGCAGTAAAAAGCTTAGAAAAGTACGTGGAGCTCCAGCTCATGCGTCAACGCTGTCGCCTTCAATCGAGAATACTCTGTAGTCGGTTCACTTTGCCGAGGAGCCGAGTGGAGCAAAAGTAGGTATTTGCGTGATGCCACTCGATTCCCCAAATCTGCTGTGACCCATGCAAAGAGGAACCCCTTTTGTAGTCACATTGGTCGGCTATGGCGGCACCTTCACACCTCGCATAGCTTGAAGGCGCACGCAACTGCATCACTTGCCGATACGGCAAACTGCTGACGATGAGAGCAGCTTACACGAATTCGTCAGTAGTGGAAATGTCGTTAGAGACGGGCTTAAAATTTAGGCGGAAAGATTTGCCAGTAACAATGTAAGCAAATTTCAATCGGAAATTTTGAAATAAATAACATTTTTTAATTTCAATAGGCCATATGACTACAGTTGTGACGAAAAAATATTTTCATGCTCGAGAAGGAATACGCATTCAGTAGGTGATAATGCAATTGTAGTAAGGAAAAAATCGACCCTTTCTGCTCTTCAGGGGCCTAGTGCCCGTCCACGCCTTTGTTGAGTTTGACTGAGCGAGAAAGAGGACTCGTTGCGTTTTGACGCTTTACCGCGGAACATGTGCATACACCCCCATATGTATGCCGGGCTATAAACAACCTTGGCTCCTTTTTGCCCCATTGCAGTCGGATTTGCGGATTACTGCTTTGGCTTAGCTAGCACAAGCATGGAAAGAAAGAGTCAAATTCGTTTTGATTCAGCGCAGAGAGCGTCTGGCACCATGCTGAAACCAGCAAGCTACACGTCGATCTATTCGGGGAGTTAGGAAAACTGATTGCCTGGCCAAACTTTTTTGCTGCTTTTTCCCCTTTACTGCTGACCATTCACAAGACAAAGGAGCATGGTACTATCCTACGCTCTCCAAAACCTGTCCAGCGCGCTGTCGGCATTAATCTACTGCAGCCGCCTCAACTCGTACAGACAATGAAGGACAGCTTTGATGAAAGTCAGCCTAGAGAAAGCCTAACAATAGTGCAGGCAACCCAAAAATCGCTATTGTGCGGAAACACCTAGGCTGCTCTTCCGTTAGAGCGCTTTCGTGAAGCCCAGGTAGGGAAGAGAACAGTATCCCAGCGCACAAAACATCCCGAAAGCCGTTCCCGTCATAGAACTCAGTGCAGGCTGGGGTACAAGTCAGTCAACTCGTGGAGAGATTAGGGAGTGGCCTTCAGGATGGAACCCCGGGCCAAGCTGGGTTATTTGGTATGCACGATTCAGACGGTTCGGAAGCTTACAGGTATATTGTTAGCCAAGCAAGGAAGGATGTGGAGGAGGAATGGCCCATGAACAGTTCTCGAGGAGGCACAGCGGCACCGAAGACGGTTCCACGAGATAGGATTAACTCCGTCTGCGACCTTCCCAGCGATTCAACCGCCCCAAGTAAATAGTTCTGTCGGCGGGAGCGGCCACAGCAGATCTTCTGTTGAACATCATTTCCCCCACGTCACTACACACAGCAGCGGTAATAGCAGCTACACCAACGGCGATGAAAATTCCCGTCTGATACCAAACAGAATGGCCTCCAGGGGGAGCGCCAAAGTTTCAGAAGAGTCCACCGCCGCCACAGCCTTGGCACGGACAAGCAAAACGGAAGAAGAGGCTGATGTGGTTGTGCAGCACTCTTATGGCGCTCTCAATACCGCAGAAGCGCCCTTTCGAAAGTGCCTTGCCGCTCCGATTAGTAAGGTTCCCGCAGGAAATATCATCCTAGGTGGGTATAGACAAGCAGACGGAGACCACGAGGGTGGAGCTCTGGTAGAAAACAACGGAAGAAGGCAGAAAATTTCCATGTCTCGATGCCAGTTGCGGTCAGGGAGCTTTTCTATTATCCATCCTGTTCATGGGGTACCCGCACAGGCCAGCCACCGAAGCTTCGTCGAGAGCATGGGGGGAGACCGGAAACGTGCTACGCTCTCCGCCTGAGCAGGTCAAGCGAGCCAGCAGAACCTTGGGAGAAGCTACAGGCCGCCTGGAACACTTCACCAACTATAATAGAGAGACAACAACATCAAATGACCAGGGCTACAGAAGATAGGGCAGTGACTGAAGTGAGGATGGACAGAGGAGGTGAAAAATGTCGGGGCCGGTGCTTTTTCGATCTGCAGGAGGAGGAAGAATTCCATGGCAAATCCATTGCTTTTCCTAGTAAAGCGATTGCTGAATAACTATAGGATATTAATGGAGAAAAATCTACGGCTTCTCCCTTCGGCTTGCTGCAACGCTGCATCAGCTTGTAAAAGGATTTATTAGTTAATCTTAGCAAACAAGCGAGTAGACTTCCAATGAATGCACTAGTGTATTCCCCTAGTGTAATGCGTTTACACCTCAACTGCTCGTGGTCAGACACGCCCCAAGGGGATCCTACGCGGGGCCTGCAGATCATGATTTGGTCCCTTTCAAAAGAGATATAGTTTCGTCAATTGGTTTCATTTAGGGTTTGTTCCTCTGCTCGTCGAAGGTCACTGAAAGCAGGGCGTGTACTCAACACCTCCGTAGGAGCCAAGTATGCACCGCCATCCTTTTGGTACCAACACGAGCGTTCCTTCACATTGTTTTGCTAGCAAGAGTGTCCATACAACTATTTTCTAAGAATTTGAATGCTTTACAATGTCTAGTCGGCAAATACCGCCCCAGACCGGTACGACTATAGCTGCAGCTAGCTCAAGTGCGAGAAAGGTTCCCGCCTCCCATAAAGTACCAAGCTCAATAAGAAAGTATTCTGAGTCTAAATGAATGAGAGAGGATCACGGGCAAGCTACGGTTGTTCCGTTCTTCCTATAGGGAAACAGGCGATCCAGAGGCACATCCAACATCTCAGTTTGAGCAACTGCAGAGCACGCAGCGAATAGAGGAGAACATTTGGATGAAATTAAAAAAAACATTACACATTAAGCAGAATTTGAAGTCATTTGGCTAGTCCAGCCCTTAAACTCCTTAATTTATTCCTGACTGCTCAGCGTGTGCACTCGGGTGATTACAGGGTGCAGCGCAGCCGACAACAGCTGCCGGCCAAACCTGACCACTGCGAGCTGCCGCATCGGGAGAGCCCTGGTGCACTCGAGGTTCTTCCTGCCGTTTCCGAGCAATTGTTCTTGGTTTCAACACAGAAATAGCAAACGCGGAAGGAATTGTCTCCTTCCTTGTCATTGGGATCCCCCTTAACGCCGGTTATTCTGCGCTCACTGTGCAGCAGTCCCCGACAGGCCGCTGGCTGCTGCATCGACTGCCTCGCATTTCGCTCGCACACCTTTCATTTACTCTACTAATTGCACTTTTTTGCGTTTCCCAGTGGCTTTTTCAACTTCTACTGCATCTTTCACCACATCTTGGTCCTTGTTTTAGGCCACCGGGCCTCCCTGCGCCCCAGCACCACTCTGCAGTTCGACGCAACTTCCCTTGTGACAATGGGAGCCGCCTGCGGCAAGAACAAGGCAAAAGAGCCCAAGAGGGCAGATCCTAAGGAGCTGGAGGAGAAGAAGCGGAAGGAAGAAGAGGAAAAGGCTGCCGCAGAGGCCGCAGCTCGGGAAGCAGAGCAGCGAGCCAAGGCGGAGGCGGCCCGAGCCGAGGCGGAGGCAGCTGAAGCCAAAGCGCGTGAGGAAGAAGAAAAAGCGAAGGCAGAACAGGAGGCAGCAGCTGCTGCCGCAGCTGCTGCAGCAGCTGCTGAGCAAGCTCGCCAGGCCGAAGAAGAGGCGCGGCGTCAGAAGGAGGAGGACGAGAGGAGAGTTGCTGATGAACAACGACGAGCCCAAGAGCAGGCTAGAGAACCCGAAATTGTAGAGAAACCTGCTGAAGAACAAGCTGTCGAACAACCGGAAGAGCTGCAAATTGGTGAGAAGGAGAAGCAGCCTGCAGCCGAAGACATTGCTAGTGAGGCTACCATGGAAACCTCCCGCCCCCTTCGTAAAGTGTCAGAACCAGACCATGGCGCTGCTCAAGCAGGCCGCAAAATTCGCACCGTTACCCCTTGTGACATGACAGCGGTGGACGAAACCAGCATGTACGTTAGCAAGCGGTGCGGTTGCGACATTGGGGAGGAACACAACGAGAACTCGTGCCCGGTCTGCCGCTGCATAGACCTTTCGGACGCTCCTCTTCTAAATTAAGGAAGCGCTGGGCCCCGGCATTTTCTCTGGAGGGAATGGAGGAAAGTAGGGGTGGGTGGGAAGTCAGTACTGTCACTTTCTGCTTGGAACAGCGGCCTATTCTATGCCATATTTCTTGCCCGCGGTCTTCCCACACTGCCTACTTGGCTTTGGGTGGGACTATTTAGTGCATAAGGAAGCCGCAGAGCTTGCGTGTGCCAGTTCACGCATTGCCATGGCAGCCGGCGCAAGGGCCGTAGCATAGCAAGCGGTTCTCTGCACAGATGCAAAATTATAGCGTATTCGTGCAGCCGGATTTACAGACCGCCAAAAAGAAATCCGTAATACTTTAGTGTCTGACACACCCTCGTCAACCGAGGCAATTTCTACGATTTAGTGCCACCTCCTAGCAACAGCTATGATACTGCCTGACAGTAGGAGCAAAGCCCACGAAAAAACAGCGAAAGCAAGTTAATAATCAATCTGAATCAGGAATATCTCGGATGCTGTACGCGTAATTTACTGAGTGGACTGGTGGAAGCCATTCCTTTGGAAAAGCTGCTAGCAAATCAGGCCTTTAATAGATATTCCACAAATTCTCGAACTCCGTACAGAGGCTGCTGCAGCAAACCTGCGGTATTCACAACACTACCCTTGCACATTCACAGCTAAATCGTTTGTCAAAGCAATCCGGAGAGCCCTCCCAACACCCTACAACACGAATATATGCAGCGGATAATGCCGGCAGCTACTGGCAATACAAGGCCTCTGACTGTCGTAGGATTCAGGGTATTGCGCAGCAGCTCCTCAGTGCTTTTCTCACCGCAGCACTTAGTCCGCACGGGGAGATGGAAATGCATTCTTCGGCGAGTTCATTATTAGCGGCTGCGCAAAACCCACAGAAAAATGGATAAAAGCCCTGGCTACGGTGGCAGCAGTCAGAGTGTTTAAGATTTAGGCGGAGAATGGAGACGAAATAGCAGTTGTGGGGAAAATGCCTAGGTTACGCACTAGGGTTGGCATGGGCCACCGCGCCAACAAGGAACAGCACGGGGTTCTCCGTGTGCTGAAATTGCTGCACGAAGTTTTCGAGGTCTACATGGCGACCTTTAGAAGAAAATGCTGCGGAGGCACAATTACAAAAGGAAAGGCAGCTCCTGGCGACCCGCTGCTAAACGCCCTCCGCTAAAGGCTTTTTCTGCCTATTATTGGACGACCGTACACTTGCCACCGTCTGTATACAAACAACTTCCGACTGGCCAGGCAGACGGAAAGCCGTGGAGGCGAGATCTGTGATATGCAACTTCTACCAGATGCCGTGGTGCTAGGTACAACATTCATACGTTCTTTCACTGGGCAGCACCGCACTATGCAGTTAACGCAGTACACCAAGAGCGTGCGTTGGGGTAGCCAGACCACCAGGCGTCTCACCGATCTTCCGGGAGCCAATAGGGAGAAAGAGGTTCGGATCATTCTTCGTTACCTGCGCCAACAAGTGGCACCCACACACCCTCCGAGGCTTCACCACTGTCGTTTAACTTCTTTAACCCCTACGACAGCAAGAAGGCGTACCGACGGCCAGCAAGGAAGGTGGAGCTGGTCTGCTGGTCTGGCCACTCACTTGCAGAAGGGTCACATTCTTCTCCACTGCGCGAATCCGACGCGTGTGCATAAGATTTACTGAAGTGAACGAACACGGACCATGAGTAAAAGCAACAGGTACTCCCTCACTACAGCAGAAACAAGCTGGACACTCCGACCTGAATCAGCTGGATAGTAAGCAGTAAGTTCGTATCCGGAATCATGCAGAGGACCATCTTGACTCTGTGGCTTCCACTATGGAGCGTGCAGCTCTTCTTGGGCCTCACCCATGAGCTTTCTGAATTCTTCGTAAGTCGACGGGACTCGGAGTTGTGGATGAACTTCAATCAGTTGCCTATCGCGAGTTCTGATGAACACGCACAAACGACCGGCCTGAAACGCAAGAACAACTGCCACAGTGACTCATCACAGCGCCCGAGCATGCTTAGGGTTGCCCTTTCCTGCAAGAACCATTCTCCGGGTAAAACGCTGAAGCAACATATACCAGGTAACAGCTTTACGGGTTACAGTGCGAGACCATCCATTACAGGCTGCAGCCTACTTTGTTTAGAGGCGACTCTTGCAAGGCCAACAGGCAGTGGTGAACTATATCAGGGCGCACATCCTAAACAAAACACCACACCATCACGTCCCCACATTAGGGGACAACTCTCGGCTGACCCCTATAAAAGAGCAAGTACTCTTTACAAATCTGCAGGGAGAAAAACAACTATTGTGCAAATGCCTGTCCTAATTGCACTTTCGCTGCTTCACTTGTTGCTAATGCTGCAGCATAGGACAAAAATATTACTATATCTATCTTAGCTTCATCTAATGTAATTTCCACTCTAGTTGGGCAAGAAATAAGAAATATAAAAGATAAGTCAGTATTAGTTTCATTTGGTAGCTCAGGTGGAGGAGTTTAAACTGAAACATTTGTATTTCCACCTCATCCTAAAATCATCATGCGGGCACGTCCAGACTCTTGGAGAGTAACTCACTGTGCTGTCTCTGTTTTCTTGCTGCAGCAGCTTGCGGTGTTGGAGGCCCTCAAGGAGTTGAAGTCCGCCTTGGCGTCCCTTAGCAAGCTCCAGTACTCTGCATCAGCCAGTTTGCGCCCAAGCAAACAGAAAATGCGAGGATTTGTGATTTCAGGACCTACGGTATCGCAGGGTGTGCTGAATCGCCAACTTGGCTTACGCATCTTCGAGCAAAACAACAACTTTACGACCCCGGAGGCGATCTGCACGCTTGGCTTCGGCTCGAGGTGCCGCTTGGTCCCACATTGCTTGACGCGTGCCGTTGCCGTTACTGGTAATGTCTCGCGTCGAATAGAAAAAGCGTTTTCGTTCCTAAACCGCTCATGCTAACCCAAGCTAAGGAGGCTGCAATTATAACTCTTGCATGAAACCCTTCACGGTATCCAGTCGACGGGACTATACCAAGGCAGGGCTATACGGCTCCGTCTGGAGTACCGAAGACCAAAGTAGGACTGGAAGTGCAGGAGAACTACTAAAATTGTACTTAAAATGCGTCAAGATGCAGATAAGCCTAACTAAATGAGCAAATTGGGAGCGGGCCAATACCGGACGGCGTTTGTGTAAATCTTTTTTGGGGCTGGCAGGGCCCACCTAGAGAGCAAGGCGAAGCGCTTCATGCGAAAGAGGGATAATATTTATCTTCACAGATTCCGGTTCTCCTAACTAGTGCATAGTGGCTCTTTGAAACTTGTTCCAGTGAAATAGTAGGCTTTTCCTCTGCAGTGCAGACTACCAAGCTCAGCCTTGCATTTGGTGCTCCATTAGGTGTTGATAATATTTATGCCTGCAGTTAAGTAGGTGAGTGTAGGATGAGGGGTTTAAGGAATTGTCCAGTGCCTGTGCAGTGAACTATGCTCGTTTGTCATGAACCCAGGAATTCCGAGCCTTCCCTACTTACGGTTTGACGAAGGACTAACAGTAGTCAGGAGATGAAGGAAGTGGGTACTTGCTTCTAGAAATACCTACCCTTAAATCCCTACCGTTTTTTTCAGACTGCATGAGAACCTAAACAGCTTACCGCGATCTGTCTCAAGCGCGTATATGTACTACTTGCGTTCAGCTTGATTTTGAGGGATATGCTGAGAGCGTGAAAAGTGTTAAACAGTTGTCTATGTTGTTGCATGGGACTTCGTCATGCGTGCATGCGGGGGTGTCTCACAGCAGGAATTGCAGTATATAGTGGGGTTGCTTGATCTTAGCTGAGGACCTTCGAGAACTGCAGTTGAGTGAAAGAGTTCACATTATAGTTCCCAAACTACCCCACAAGTCTCTAGACTGGCTGGACAGAGAGGCCCTAGGGGGTGGGGTTGGGAGGGAGGTGGAGGAGGCGGCGTCTCATGAGTTGCAACGCATCATGCTGCAACAAATGGTGCAACCCAACCCCATGAGCAAACATAGTCAATCCCCCCTTCCCTACCTGCACAAAAACCGTAGACAGTTGCTAAACATTTCCTTGGCCTTCAGTAACCAGCCTGCACCCAAGTAGAAATGCATGTTCCAAATCAAGACAGCCCATGCTACATCTGCCCCTTCAAGCAGCACGCGTCCTGGTGTGCCTGGTCACCCAGGCAAGGAACGGGTGGACCGGGGGGCGTCTTTCTGCAGGGCTTGGTGCTGGTGCGGGGTCTCTTGTTTCTGTAACTCAGTCATTTCCTTCAGCGTCATCTCGTCCTGCTGCGCTTCTTGGTGATGCGCCGCCTCCTGCTGCTGCGCCGGCTGCTATTGCATCTCTAGTAGCTGGATCGTCTGTTTTTGGAGTTCTTGCTGCTCAGGATACAGGCCCTGCTAGTGCCAAAACCTAAGTAAGGTGACCGCACATACTGGTTCGTTGCATATGCCATTCAGCAGCCAATAGGGGCATCCCGATGGTGTATCCACAACCCAAAGACGAAGCCAAAGTACGCGAGTGCTGCATTTGAGTCCCTGTACATGCTCACGAATTCATTTTGTTTAACATCGCTTAGGGAAATCCATTTTGTTTATATTTTCTGCTGTTTTTCTTTGCTTGTCTATCCGTCGGCATCCTTCTGCGCTGAATGCGTTTGTCTTGCATTCGCCATTGCTGGAGGGCCCCTTAGCAATGTAGACAACAGCAGCAAGTTAGCTTTGCGCTGCAGCCATTCTCGTTATGAACTATTAAAATTATCACCGTACTCTATCAGGTGTGGAACGCAGTATTGCGCCTGTCATCGGGAAAAACGCGTCAGCGGACATAAATGGTGATTAGTCTGCTGAACCCTGCTAGCGGTCAACTCGTTTCTCGACCCTAGCTATCAAAAAAAAAGTTTTGCTTCAGTATGATTTCGTTGAGGGGCATGCAGTCGATGCGCACGCGATACCTCCCTTCACTTTTCTTTTTCAGCACCAGGCTGTATCCAAATGCGCCAACTCACGATTGAACTTTGCCTTTTCTTAGCACTTATGCTTGCCTGTCAACTTCGTGGTCAAGATGTGGGGGTGCCTATACCTTGGACTAAAGCTCGGGGCTGCTTCGGAAGTAACTTTGATGGGGAGCAGTGGGCGTGCAGCGCGTGGCTCGCCCGCTGGTAGCTCGCTGATACCTGCCACCTCTGAGACCTCTTCCTTTACCTACGCCTACGTCTGCTGTTCCTCAAGTGTTGCCTGGACCCAGCAAAACCTGCGAATTTCGTATGACGAGCAAAGCGGTGTGCATGCATGCCTCCAATACTTCCGGTAGCGCCTCTGCACTGCACACGAACCTCCTCGCTCCTTTATACTTGGGAAGCTCTTTCCAGTTACAGAATACAAATGCCACTGTAAGCGCTCAGAACTGCAGTCTCTCAGTGATCCCCTGCACACACGCCTCAACAGTATCGTCTGCTGGCCGAATGCGCACCTTCCACTGAGCCGCTCACGCCATGCCTAGGGTTTCGCCATGGTTAGCTGGTTCAACATTGAAGTCTTGTGTCTTTGTAATGTGACCCATTTCTGAATCGTTGGCATTCTACACCCATACTTGCTGTCTTGCCTCTCCTGTCTGCCATCCACAAAGCTTAGCCGCAGTGACTGCATCAAGGGATAAAGACGTAGCTTGCAGCTCTTCGTTGTAGCTTCAGATATTAGATTTACTTCGAGGCCTGTGTCAAGTAGCACTAGCAAGTACTGATTACTAAAAAGAACCTGTATAGGCACTGCATTAGCTTGTGGTGGGTCAGCAGCAGGTGTTACTGTTACTTGGTTCGGCCCCACCACTGCCGCGCGCTGTACGTAAGAGCATTTTTCTGATCACATTCTCGGTTCCGCTGGCGGTGTTGCTCGAAGTCTTCCTTCTCCAGCTCCTCGCTCTTTCTATCCTTCTCCAGTTCCTTCGCTCTTTCTATGCGCTCCCTATCTCAAAGAATGTGACTTGGCAAAGAGACCAGATTAGCATCTCTATACGCCCCTCTGGCTTTTTGGATGCCAGATTCCCTCCACCGTTGGACTTCTGTCCAAGAAGGGTTGATTCTACTCAATACAGCGCTTTATCGACAGCATCCGTTGTTTAGCTTTTCTCATTTTTGCCATATTCGCTTGTATATCTGGGAACAAACCTACGCCGTAGCGCATCTCGGAATGCTTCCACAGTTCGAATATGATTCGGAACAGCATGTTTGGATACAACCGCCATAGCCGGGCCTCCTTTTCGAATAACGACGAAAATTTGCAAGTAGCTACTGTAGCTCTTCGTGCGCATTATGGGAATGCGATGGTCTCAAACGTAATGGGAGTTAGAGATCTTATCCGAGGACATTCCATAGCTTATTAACCGAACCAGCAGGCTAAAGATAAGAGTTTCTAAGAGCAGCTGCCCTCCCCTCGACCCCAGGCGCTCTAAGCAAAGCGGCGAACGGCCTGGGGCTGATGCGGGGAGTCACCAGCCTGAAATGAGCTGCAACGCCTCTCTCTGCAACTAATGTTGCAAGGCAGCCCCACGTGCAACCAAAGCCAAGCCCCCTTTCCTGCATGCACTAATGCTGCAGACAGCTGTTGAACACTTACTTGACCCCTAGTAGGCAACATGAACTCCAGGAGGAATACACGTAGAAGCTTCACACAGAGCATGCTATAGCCTGCAGGCAGCGTGCGAGCCTGTGGATATGCATATACCAACTCCGCACACTCCCGTCAAGCCTGACACGCCGTCAACGAACTCTTTTTGTTGTAAAGACGCTACGCCGTGATAGGATGCAGACAATGCGGTAGTTAAAGTTTAACAAGGCGCCCAGCAGATAGTCCCCTCCCTGCGGAGAAGCAGATCTGATTTATTTCCCCTACGAATAGGAGAACAATGCTTAAGGTCGACGGAGGTTCGAGGGCGAACTATGAACACCTGCCTATTCCTCCACAAAGCTTATTCACGACTATCCAGATCTACGCACCAGGTTGCTCAGCTGTGTGGCCTTCGCCTTCCAGCCATGTTTGCTACCCCATGGACCAAAAGTCCCCGGCAAGGCCGTCGTGAGGTTCAAGGGAATCAAAGCACAATGCATTCGACTTCTTAGGAAGCAGCTGACCTTACTTCCTCCCCCAAGTGCCCAAATCACAGCGGCACAAAGGCCTGGGGCTGCTGCGGAATGTAGGCAGCCACTCATGAATTCCATCGCAGCTTGCTGTAAACTGGTGCCGCGAGGCAACCCCACACGCAGGCATACCAAGACCCCTTTGCATTGTGTGCAGCGCTACTGCAACAAGCAGTAGCGCTGCACACAATTCCTAAATATTTACATCGCCTCGCAGTAGCCACCCAAAACGCGTGCAATCTTCAGAGACCATGCTACACAAACCATGCCGCAATCACTGGTTGCACGACCGCCTGTTCAATTTAGTGTCCGGATCACCGAGCTTGAAGCGGCGAAGCAAGGGGAACAGTGGAACCAAGCGAAGACGCGCGGAATTCGCACAGCCGCAGTCAAAAATCACAACCGGTGAAGCACCCTCGCACGGACGTAGAGGATGGAGGGGACCCGGGTGCAGTTGGCTGCTCCAGAGGCCGTCGAGCTACCTGGACTTACCTTCACAGTAATACATCGATGTGTATGGAAGGGAAGGAGGAAATGTGTTGCTAGCCTGGGAGTCCTGCATTCTGTTCACCTTCGTTTTTCCTACTGCGGTACCCGCGACTGCATGCCTAGCTACCACTTCCCGCATAAGTTCACTGGTCGAGGAGGCTCAGACAGTGCATGCTTCCTGTTTAGCCAAATTATGCTGTTCTTGAATGATTTTTTTTCGATTTGCGTCGTTATCTTCATCATTTGCCTCCTTCAAGTCTCGGGTCGACGGCAGTGGACTTCTGACTGGCCGCAGCTGCTCGGAAGCGGGGCACTTGACCGTCTGCGCCTTTCAGATTGGCCGATGGGCACGATTTACTTTATTCCAGATTCTGCACTCTCACCACCTCCCCCTATCTTCATCTAATAGTGTGCGGCGGTAATGGCAGTGTTTCTCCGTTTTTTCAGCCAGCGGCACTCCCCGAGGAGAGGCAGTCTTGAAGATGTAGCAGCCGTATCTCCTCGTGAGAAGGAGCTACTAACTCTCGAAAAGCATCCCCGTTCTGAACCGCCTTCGTCTGAGAGCCCAGACGTGCGCCCAGACTCGGAGGAGACGCCTTTGGCATGCGGGAGCACACAGTCTGTACTCGCAGGGCTTGCAGTCGGTGTGTTTTTGGTGCTTTTGTGGTTCTTGCCTCTGAAAGATGTGCTTCGTCAGGTTGTGGAGTGCCAAAGGAATAGCCCCGCAACATACGTGTTAACTTACATCGTCGCTGGACTGCTCATTCCCGCTCCGCTGCTTTCAGTTTTGGCGGGGGTGTTGATGGGACCTTCCCCTCTCGCTGTGGTTGTTATTCTCTGTGGGAGTTTGGGTTCTGCCTGCCTAGCGTTTGCTATATCTCGTTTCTTGCTGCGGCAGTTTGTTGTACGGCGGTTTGTGCGTCGCAGCCAACAGCTACAAGCCATTGAGTTAGCATTGCAGAAGGACTCAGTGAAGCTTGTACTGTGCACGCGGGTGATACTACCTTTTACCTTCAACAACTATTTCTTGGGAACAACGCCCATATCAGCTACGACTTTCGCCCTTTCTACGGTCTTGACTGGCATACCGTTCGCCGTTCTGTATGCAATAGTGGGGGGAGAGCTGCAAAGCCTCGACAGCGCACTGGCCGCGAAGTCGTTTGCACTTCAGGGGACAGAAGTCAACGTCTTCGGACTCTGCACGGTGTCTAAGAAGCACTTGGAGGTCACAGGGATATGCGCTGGGATTTGTTTGTGTTTTTTTGTGGTGCGGACGATTAAGCAGTTTGCCTCTCGAGTAATTGCAGAAGCGCAGCTTGAGCCAAGAGGATAAACGAGACGGAAGAAAACGCAGGTATATTTCGTCTTGCCCGGGTGTGTGGATTTGAACGGAAGGAACAGGAGTTGCTGCCTGCTTCTGTTGTATTGGTATGTCGCGTGTGAACTGTGGATTTGCGCATCAAGAGGTAGTAGAGGTAATGAACTGGGCTTTAGACTTTTTCTGTGCAGATAATACTGTTTCTGAGGTGGGGAAGCACCTAATGTGCTGTTGTTACCATACGACAAGCGGGGGCTACGAACCGAGTTGAAAACAGCTATTGCTTGTTGGTGGTCCGGGATGGCATATTCGCAGTTGACAACGAACATGAGGCAGGCAAATCAGCGGTTAAGAACTTCGTAGGTGTTTAGGCGTAGAACGCACACCTTTGTAACCGCCTAGTCGGATACTTGCACTGTCTAGCCTACCCGCAGCAACTACGGGCAGCCCAGCACTAACGTAGATCTGTGGGGACGATCACGGACGCGTACGGCTGGACAGGGTAGCAGTCTTACTTTATGACGGCTTTGGGTCCCTACGAGACACTCACTACTCGCTACAATCGCTTAACATATCAGTGACAACTAAGGCAGAAGGGGGGAACCAGAATTTTGCTTCTCCGGCGAGGAAGGGCAAGATGTTCGTCGGTCTTGGGGGACCACAGTATCGGTCCCCTTGTGGCATGCATGATCTTAAAGTCACTTAGAATAGCGCCTGCCTATTTAGAAATATAAAATCTGGAAGCAGCAAGTTTTTCATGGCTGTGACTAGCCTCGTGGGCCACGGATGGCTGCTTGGCTGGTTCAAAGGTATGTTGCTAGTGACGAGCGGCTCAGGCGGCTCAGCAGCGTTATGACCCTGCTCCGACAAGGCTACTCGCCGAAACGTAAGACTTCTCAGTTTTTCCTTATACAACATTGCGTTCGGGGATGTTCAGATTGGCTGGTTTTTCTTTTTGGCCGCTAGCTGAAGAGAGTCATTGTGTTCCTACGGGGACTTCGGCGACGGGTGCATTAGATGTCTTCAACGTCGAGCACCACGAGCCGAGAATTGGCTCTTTCGCTAGCTTTGTCGACCTTCACTGTTTTTAGGTTAGTAATACATTGCCTCTTGCCCCCACACTCTAGCGACATGGTGCGGCATGGGATCCCATGGGTACGTAGGCGTACCGTTAGGATGCATTCAAGCAGCTTTAGCTGGTTCATTATAGTGGCCGTACTGGCAAAGGTCGTCGACGCTTCGTGGGCCTTTCAGGCACCTTCAGCGAGCACTGAGGAGGTCCCGTCTGCAATCCTTCGGCCTGCAGGGGAACCTCACCAGAGGCGAATTCAAGGTATCCTGGCGGGCATTGCAGGCGGTTCTATTCCTTCTAGTGCATCAGCGTTTGGAGGAGTTTTTGTGAATCTACTTCGAGAAGTAGGTATTTACATTCCGGCCATGACACGCCAGGCTACTGCGTTGGGAACTGCAGGGCGATTTCTGCAACGGCGCAGCAGCTCCTCTTCGTGTTCTTCGTTGGTGGTTTCATTCTCCTAGCTTCCCCACCAGCTTCAAACTCTGATGCTTAATTGGTAAGTGAAGTCGTGCGGCGCATATCTGTTTTACACCGGCGTCTGTACTGCGGATAGCTGCTTTGCCGGCGTTTTCCCCCCAGGCAACTACCGTGGCGGTGGACAATTGCAGATACACAAGCGATTGACCAGTTTTTCGGCGCAGGGCAAGGAGTTTTTCACGACTACATTACCATTCTTGGCGGGTGTTAGTATGCGTCTACATGATCCTTTCCCACAGGTAAGGCTTCTGTTTCCTGTGGGGGGAGCTGGTTATGAATTGTGCTGGCATTCCGCTTCGGATTGGCGTCTCACTTATTGTTCCTTGTGTGTAAATGTGGCAACAGGGACTGAAGCACATGATGAGGTTGAGACAGTCGGTTCATTTGCGACGAATTCAAGTACTTCGGGATAATTCCTCAAAGGCAACGGAAGCTGTTGCGCGCCTGAGGTAGGCTGCGTCTCAGTGCGCTGGATATGCATCACCGGGGGTTCCTTGAGCGGGAGCCGAAGCTCAAGGCTGTTCTGATATACTTCGATAGCATGAGGAAAACCATGGGCAGCTGCTGGCAGGAGATGCTCAAGGACAGAGACTTCACCCAGGCTAGTTGCACAGCTACCTGCTTGTGTCAAGAGATCACATTCGAGGGCAAGACACGAAGTGTTTCTCCCGCTAATGAAATTATGAGCTTTTACTTGCACACTCCGGAGGCCACCAGTTTTGATAAGCCGGAGGCAGAAAGAGTGTCTCGAAACGAAGTCGACGTCAATACAATCATTACTCAGCCGCTTCCACTCCCAGACGCAACGGTCGACATTTATGGAGATATCACGAAGAGCGATGGAGATCTGCAGGTGCGTTGCAGTTGCGTGGGCTGTATTGAATCAGAGCAGCTGAAGCTTCTTTATTAGGAAAGGGCATCAGCTGACTGCCTCCAGCACCATGCTGCAGCACGCAGTCAGCTTGGTCTGCTGTATGCATCTCGCCGTACATATTTATTCCCAAGTCTGATTATTGCAACAGGCAGTTGCGTTTGCTCAGAATAGGCGCTTTCGTTTATTTGGTTTCTCAGGTCGATTTTGCAGACATGTATGTTGGGGGCCTAAGCATGTGGGCAGGCCACGTTGCCCAGGAAGAACTGATGCGCGGAGGCTCGAGTTACACGTGATTATGCTGTTCGCGAGCACCCTGAAGGATGATGAGGCAGTTACCGTCAAGGGCGCTGAGAGTCTCGTTCTGTACCCAGGTGACAATCTACTTACAGAACACTAGTGCGCATTTTGCTTCTGTCCAAGCTTACTAGATTACCAGCAGCTGGGGATTCGTGGTTCCGCAGTGCCAGCACATCAAATTCAGTGGCATTGTTTCTTCTCTGGAGCCCTTTTTGGTCGTGTGTTTAGTCCATGTATAAAGCGCTTGCATTCAATGCGGCGTGGGCAGGTTACGAAGGTACCTTTTAGGTGTTTCCTCCTGTGGTCTCTGTTGGCTCTCACTGGAGTATCCACGGCCACACTCCCTTGGATTCGATGGGACGACGCGAGACAACTGTAGTCGCTATTGATGCTATTATTGTTAAGAACGAAAGGGAGCAATACTCCACCCGCAGCATGAAGCGAGAGATTCTCAAGGCAGCCCTTGGCTTTCAGGGCGACCCCTCTGAGGATGCGATTCATGCAACAAGGGCTGGGGTAGCAACTGGGAAATGGTGAGCAAGTACATTGCTTTTTGTCAGTATCATTGTATATTCGACAGAGATTTGAAATTTCGGATTCTCCTGAATGTGGTGGTAGAATTGTGCACTGCTTGTGCAGGGGATGTGTTATATTCGGCGGTGACAACGAACTAAAAACTCTTCTGCAGTGGATTTCTGCCGCAGCTGCTGGGCGAGAGCTGCATTACAAGGCATTCGGGGACACGAGGTTATCACACATGCAGGTTACGCTGTGTGCGATTCGTCAGAAGTTCCCCACCACTAGGGACCTCTTCGAGGCGATCGTACAGAGCATTCAGCAGAGGTAGGAGAGGCCTAACGGTAACTGGATCCTCTGGCAGTCGCTGCTGAATATAAAGGCAAGGAAGCCAGAGTGAAGCATGGTTGACAAGCATTGAATGCGGGAGGTCGGACATGGGTCCAGCCAGTTAGACAGCCCGCTGAACTTCTTGCCACAAGTGTGGGCAGGTTGTTCTAACCCAATGCTTTTAGCCAGTTCAGCGATGGGATCTAGCAATGAATACGACCAACTCCGCGAGCCAGCAGTGCTAAGCAGCAGGATTTGTGCAATTCCAAATCCGGGTGGGAGGGCACATCCAACAGGGGCTTGGGAACCCTTAGGTGACAGATTGTAGCAACTCCATCAGATGGCTAGGAAGATGATTGGTGCGCAGTTAATGGCGAGCACATGGAGTCCGCACCATGCTCAAGTATGGAAGAGATTTCTGCACCCGAATATATTCTTTGGGTCCAAGCACATCTTGACTCCACGCAACACGGCCACGCCTGATTACAAATGCAGCGCAGTGCAAGCATGTCAAGGTTGCCCTTCCGGCGTTCCAGGATGCAGTAAATAAAGTTTGGCGTTTAGTTGAAATAATCTGGGCTTGACTTCGCTCTCGCATGCACCGATGCAGATTTTTTAAACTGGGCCTACGTCGCAGAGGGCCTACTTGTTTCCCCAACAGCATTGGGCAGGAACTCCCGGCGCAGCTTCCCGATGCCGTGGTGGTGCGAAATGCTTCCTCCGAGATCCATTATGACTTTACGTGCACCATCTTCAATTTGCTTGTAGACCTGGAGACAAAGGAGCTCGTAGGTTTCCATGTGCTTGCGCTTTCACAAGAGGATCTCACCGTCACGTGCTCATTGCAGGCATTCTGTTGGAGTGTGGAACGCATCTTAGATGAATACAGGCTAATGCTTCCTTATGCGACAGTGCACCGTAGTGTCGTGGCAGAGTGGGGAGCAGGAAGCCATGCGCAATGCAAGTACACCACGACAATACGAAGCATCCACTATTACAGCATGCTCGTTTTGAGGTGATAACTCGTGTTGGAGACTCACGAACCTTCATGGGGTTTTCTATGCCAGCCCAGTTAAACCCAAAGTAAAAGTACAGGACAGCTCCCGCGTCGTAGACTTGCGTCAGTCGAGTCATGACGAGGGGCGGATGACGGATGCCTACGCACTTGCACTCCTTCGAAATATAATTGTGCACTGAATTTCGGCACTTTAGGACCAATGGCCATGCGATCGAAGCTTCAAATGACTCGAACACCCAGTAGTGGTCCATGATGAAGTCCCTATAAAGGTCATGCAGGCAGACTACAGCTGAAAAATAGACTGGGAAACAGAAAGACGCAAGTATTGCGTTAAACTCCCCTAATGCTTTAGTTTCTGAGATCGGAGGCTGCCTCACCGGACGTAAGCAATCAGAAATGTCATCTGATAGCCCCTTTGTCCGTTCTTCGCGCCTGCGGGAAGGCCCCCAAATCTCTTCGCTGCCTTATAAATGTTTCGTTGCTGGGCAGCTACTTCCTCCGAAGACCCTTCAAATAGAAGGGTGCATGCACACAGATCCTCCTCACGCCAACCTTTGATCCTATTCAGGTAGAAGCTCTTGATGCCGTCTGTTAGTGCGTCTCTGAGTCCCAGGCCACCTGTGGGTAGCAACAGGGGAGAGCAAGGCGCAACACTATAGTGCTTTGCCGGTATATTGTGATAATCACGCGAAAGTCGCACGTATAGCAGAACAGCGATGCAAACAAACAGTAGATGAATTTTGAGCTCTAAATTGCGTGTCACCATGGTAGACAGGCCAAGCAGCGAGACACTACCTGGGGGAACAGCTCGGAAGAGAGCGCCGCACTGGGTCTGCCGTTTGTCCATGAGACGGATACTCGCCGGTTGCAACTTGTTGAGAGCCACATGCCGCATAAAAGCGACGCCAACCTCGAAACATGGGAATACTAGACAGCCGTAGACTTTTTCCTGGAAGGTAAGTGCATCACACAGCCGTACGTTTTTTCCTGGCAGGTACGCGCATCCCATTCGACTGGTGGTACACCTGCCTTTTCAGGGTTTTAAACAAGAAAAGCCCGGTGGGAATTTCTACAAATGCTCGACCCAGAGTTCTCTCCTGTCCCAGAAAACGCACCTCAGGGAGAAGCTTGACCTTCAGGACCACCTGCGTAATGATTCCCAGTGTGCCTTCGCTTCCCAGCACCAACTGCTGCACAGACGGTCCACTGGAGACGCGGGGAGCGGCAAGGCGCTGATTAAGAGTTCCCTGTGGTGTTACCATTACTGCGTCAATGAGGATGTCTTCTATGTTCCCGTAGGCATTCTTTTTCATCCCTAAACTCAATGCGCAGTCAGTGGCTCGAAGACCAGAGCAAATAGAAGACGAATGGTGCGTGCTTTTCCTCGGGTTCCGCTCACAAAAAAGTCTACGAAGGAAGATTCGCCAGATCCGATAGGCATCAATACGACGATACACGCCCAGATGAATGCATGCGAAGCCCCACCTGAAGCGCGGGTAGCTACCCATCCACCCACTGTGCTGAATTCCAGGCTATCTGGCTCGTGGCCTAGGGTAACACCAAGGCGGCGAAGCTGCTCTTCGAGGACTACCCCGACGGCTCCTGCTTCTACAGTGAGAAGGAGAGCATCCCTGTCAAAAGAAAGTATTTTTTGCATGTAACTGAGAGATACCGTTGCCACCATGCGCTGTTCGTCCTCAGGAACTGCCAGTCCCAACGTCACCGATGTCCCACCACCAAACGGAATTAGACAAACTCCGTGTCGTACTGCGCATGAGACAATCGCCTCCACGTCCTGAACGCATGCGACTCCGCTCGTCGTGCATTTTCCACACAAAGAAAAAGGCGGACTTTCAGCACATAAGTTGGCGCCATGGTCAACTTGTGGGAAGGAACATTGCAGAAAAATTGGAAACTAAGGGACCGGTGGGGGGGAAACAAGTGACAGTTGAAACACTCACTTCGTGGCATTTGGGGAATAAGACTACATCTGGTAGGCGTTCGAGCTGCCCGTACCTCAGTGCGAAAATCTCAGCACACGTATGACCGTGTCCGTGGTAAAGTCTCTCTAATCCGTCCTCTGAAACTTCCACCCCAGGAGCCTGCAGGGCATGGAGGCGTTGGTACTCACTCGCCCAATAAGGCTGTGCTCCCCCGGCATTCTACCTGCTACGCTACTAAGTACATTTCTTTCATAAAATGACAAACTCAACTTCCTCAAGCTTTCCCTTGGCTCCAGCAATGCTCTTGCATGCTCTCAATCCAGCAAGTTTTGCAAAGCACATTAGGCACACGGCAACACCGGCGTCAGCTTACGAGGCATTCGTCGTTATAAAAATACAATGCAGAAGCATACGGGGAACAACCCGCTCGAGAGGTATGACAAAGAGGAAGGAGCGAACAGCAAGCTCACGGAGGCGAGTCGCCAAAAGTTGATAGCCAGGCAAACAGAAGCCCAATGATTGCGACGTGCACTGCATTCGCAGGTTTCCTTCAATTCAACAACGACTAAAGCAGCGATAAGCTATCCATACCCATTTTTAACAGGCAAAGATGCGAACATCCACCCACCCGGGAGAGGAGGTCGTGGAGGAACTCCCTCTTAATAAGGCGCTGAGGGCTAATAATAACTTCCTCTCTCGGTAAGGACTTCACCTCGAGGTCCAAGCCCTCGATGGAGTTTGTGAACCTTTGCCAGTGCTGCAGCCGTTGGCCGCACAGAGGGTACCTAAAGAGGGCGCAAATTAGCAAACGAACACGCAAATTCAGGGGAGGGGGCATCAGACGAACCAGAGCCAATTTACAGAGCACCGCCATGAACCGTGCGTGCATTCCCTTCACTCTAAACTGTAGGGCCTAAACCGTAAATATGAAGGCCGTACTTTATCACCTTAAGCTCCCGAATTGAAGGATGCATTCCCAACTATCGCAGTGGCATGAGAGATTTCATACAGCATTTGGATGGAGGAAGTGTTCGTCTCTATGGTGTTTTGTGTTTCTGTACCTGTTTCCTGTCACTGTCAACGTGGTCTTGTCAAGGAAGTAGATATAGGTATCTTTGAACCCCCATCCGTTGGCCTTACAGGCAGCTGCGCGGTTTCGGCCGTAGTGTATCTCGTGGGAGGGCAGACGAAGGGCAGCGAAGGCATCGGGGAGAAAACGCAAGGGGAGCCGTAGGCTGGTAGGGGACTGGAGACCAACAGCCTCTTGGATGCTCACCTTTTGATCATGCCCTTGCCGTATTGCTTCCGTCGACGAGCTCAGCCTGGAACCGTTATTGCCAGAAAACATTTCGGATTTTACTTCAGGCGGATGCCTCTGCAAAATAAAAAAGGGACAACTCAAGGCTTCCTAAGAAAAGACCCTGAGCAGTACAAACAGCAGCTGCTGTCTCATCCGTGAGGTAGTGTGTTCGCCGTTCTTGACAGATGTTGTACTCCACGTGCTGCATCGGTGAAGGACGATTGTGTGCAAATACTGGAAGAGAATGCACCTTGTGGTGGCGACTGGAGGGGCCAGAGAAGGCCGCTGGACATTGTGCTTACGAGGAAATTTCTGTACCATGAGCAGAAGTAGTGGGGGGACTGGCCTGCTGGGGCCTCACAAATCCGCCTGCAGTGGTCAGGCGTCCTTGGGAAGGCGTTTGGTGGAGGAAGGAAACAGAATTGCGCAAAGAGGAAGAAGGTAACGATCCAACAAGCTGTCCGCAGGCGTGAATGTGTATGTCAAGGCAGGCGGTAAACAGACAGCATCCAAAGAGCTTCGCTAGGTGCTACTGGTTCTGAAGTTTTTTCCATCCATGAGACTCGCCTGCAGCTACAATGGGATCTGCACTACCAGGAGAACTGTAGGGACTCTTGAGTTGCAGTGGCACCGCTGCGTTATTATCAATTGGCCTTCGGCAAGACAGAGGATGAGCCGCACGGTTGCTCCTACAGGAATAGTGACAGGAAGGGACCGATCTCTGAACGTGTAATTGAAATAATCAAAATGTAGAGTTGGAAATTATTTGGCGCAGATATTTCCTCCTGTTCATGCAGCCAACCAGCAGTCTCCGAGATGCCGCCGCTGCCTATGTGGTACCCCTGAATCGTGTCCTCAAGGTAAGCCCAGATAAATGGACGAAATCCTCTGTCTTCCAGTTAGCAGTGCTTTCCTTTACTATTGCTGAATTTTGGAGATATTCGGGTTCGTCATGCCTCCAGTTGGGGGAACACTCGCTGGTTGCCAATGCATGGCTTGCACAAGGTTCACGGCAGGACCCTTGCGATGGTGCAACTCTATCATTTCAAATATGAAAATCGTTTCTCCGTAAGTACATTCAGGATTTATACCTTGTTGAAACTAGTGACGATACATGGGCATCGTAACTCTCGAGCCCGGAGTGCAATTCTAGTAGAAAAATCGTTTCTCCGTAAGCACAGTCGGGAATAGTTCCACCTTGAACCTAAGGATAATCTATAGGCCTAGTAACTCTCGAGACCGGAGTGCTCTTCAGCTAGTTATGTTGAGAGAAAGTCGCTCAAAAAGCCTTTTACTGAAGTGCTGTGGGCGTTCTTGGGGCAGGGTCCTTCAGAAATTCATGTGTGCCTGTTTGTGTGTGTGCGGGCTAATGGAAATGACGTAGGCGTTCAACAATCCTCTACGGCGTCAGTGCATGCATCGAACCTTTGGGCATGGATATGCGTTTATGTGGTGCTGCTTCGCGGCATCAGCTGCAGCAGCAAGTGCCGAAACGACGAGAGCTGCCTGGTCACCCTCCCATGCCCAGGAACCTATGCCGCTGTTTGCAATACAGTTTGGCCTAGAGCTAAGCATAGGGCTATGTTCCGCTTTTTTGGCGAATTATTTCCCCAAGTATTCTGGCTTTAGTATAGCTCACAGCTGCCCCAGGATATGACGATGGCTCTCATCTCATAATCGCACAGCACAGCTGCGACAACCACCAGCTGTCGGCATGTGTTACCCAGCAAGTACGCTGCCTGAGAGCATTGTTTCGTCAAGAAAGTGGCTCCTTTAAGGCATGAAAATTCATTAGGCTCTACCGAAATTCCTTGTCAAAGCTCAGCCGTTTCTTCTCCTAAATGTAGGAGACTGGTGAACGCTGTTTTCTCGCGGGAGGGCAGCACACAATTGGCTGCAATGTTCTTTGCAACACAGTCATGACGGAGTGCATTTATTCTCCTTCGCTGGCCGGGGCGCCTCTATCCTGCTTCAGAGTGCTCCACTCCCCTCTTGGAAGGCTAGCTCCGCTCTGCAAGCCGAAGGGGATGCTAAGCTTGTTGGAAACGCTGGGATGTGCTGTTTCTCTATTGGGCCACTAAATGCATGTCTAGGATTATCTTGTGGTGGACTGGTCCATCGTAGAGCCCCTGGTTATGTTAATACGGATCGTTTGAGTTGAATTTGCATTTTAAAGCAAAAACTTTTTGCCGTTCACTCAATTCTTCCTTCTCCCTGCAGAGCGTGCGCGCAGGGAATGCGAAGGGAGGATCCTTGACCTGAGCTGATCCCCGCCTCGAGCTGTGAGCACTTCTCGTAGATATTTATATACGAGAAGTACTCCCAAAATGTAGGCGGTCTCCCCTTCACTCTACAGGCGTCTCGGGTACATCCGCCCAGGGTCCCTGGATTGTTTCAGAAGAGCTGTCATGAGTTGCACCACAACCCGCTGCAGCGCGTGCTGCCAGGCAACCCCGTATACAAGCATGCCCAGGCCAAATTTCCATGCATGCACACGCAGTCGACGATTGTCAGCACTTACTTTGCCGTCAGTAGCTAACCTGAATGTAAATAGAAATGCATCCGTCCACGTCAGGCATGCCAACCTACATCCACACCCTCGAGCAAAAGGATGCGGTCACCGAGGGGAAGAAAGGAGGACGCGGGAAGGGCAAGAACGAAGGAGACATAAACAATTGGTAGAGGATAATATGGACTGGCATTGGCTGATTGTGCCTAGATTTGCAGCAGCCGCTGCCGATCGGAAGTCGTTAAAGCAAACGGTTGGCGTCATCTCTGTTCATGCCGGGAGCCTTGTGAATTGTGCCCTGGTTGGGAGACGCCTTGTATGAGGGCACCTTAGCCCAAAATAAACGCATGTAATAAACCGTCGCCGAACTGCAGAGTCAAAGTGCGGCCTTGTGTCTCCGCACAAGACAGCAACAACGTCACTGCGAGAGAGAGTAGCTGGAGTAGATCCCGGACACATGCGTAACGACGAAGCCACCGAGCAAGAGAATATAACGCCAACTAGCCTCGAGGTCGGCGCGTCGAGTGGGGCATGGACCCCTTGCAGCCCCCTATGGGTGACCAGCCCCAAATGTGCAGATCTCGGGATGTTGTCAGCTGAGGCGCCCAAGCTGGCCATAGGTTGAGCAAAGGGCGAAGTTCAGAATAAGAAGATAGCGAGAGACGCAGAGCAGATAGAAATAGAGCCACGGCCATCTATACACTATACAGACCAATTTCCAACAAAAAGTTGCGTGCGGCCGAAGTACATGCTGTTTTATGCACGCCCATCGTGTAGTCGCCGCCGCTGAGGGAAGCGGCGGCAACTGCAAGGTAAAGAAAACTTAGACGCTCATGAGGAATTTCTACGCTCAAGTAGTCTTCAAAACCCATTCAACGTGTCGGCCTCCAGGCTAGTTGACGTTGTATTCTCTTGGTTGGTGGCTTTGTCGTTACGCATGTATCCTGGATCTACTCCGCCTGTTCCCTCCCGCAGTGACGTTGCTGTCTTGTACGGCAACAACGTCACTGCGGGAGTTCAACCAAATTTCGATGATTCTCACGGACGCTTTAGCAAACTCAAGTCATAGTGACACGTCCACGCTGGTGGTACGTCCCCAATGCATGCTGAATCTATCAAAGAATTAAATGAAGAAATTTTGGCAGCAAATAATGGGAGTAAACGTTCTTGTAGAGCATGTCGCCAGGAATGTCACCATTCTTCCCCCGCGTTGAGTGAAGCCTCATACGTTGGAGCCGCACAAAACGTATGCGGATTGTCATAGCTGCTTGAGCAGGTATTGCATGCCACCTTTTGTAACAGATGGAGCTCTTCCTACTACCGCTCTAATGGCCACCTGTGGTTATTTTCCTGATGTGGAAGACTTGTTAAACCGTGACGCAGTGCCCGAGTCCTGGAAGGCCTGTATAGCCCCTGTTTGGCACCACCCTCTCTGATCCAACTGAGGCCTAAACCCAACGACAAAGTGGTATCTTTTCCAGGATTTTTCATTCCCCACTCAAACCTGGATTCTATCCAGCGCGTCTGGCATGCGGTCACGGACGAGTATCCCATCCCAGTATAGGATATTCGTGTAGAGAAGCAGCAAGGTTGAGAACAAGAAGTAGAAGGAACGGGCCCAGACTGAGCCCGACGAGAACGGCTATTCAAATGATTCTGCACCGTCAGCTTGGTAGCTGGCCTTGCCAACTTATAGACCTCGTCAGAAGGAGACGAACAATGCATGCCAGCGAGCTGTCCCTACTGTGCACGACAACTTGCCTGCAACATGGGCATTCAACTCTGTGCAAAAGAGACGCATGCCTTCACTTTTCTTAGGCTCTACTGTATTGTAAGAGATCCGTGGCCTGTGTCCTTTTCTTGCGGCTTAGGCAGGATCTTCGCGCCAAAATGACGGTGGATATGACGAGTGGCATCTCTTCAGCCACATCAAATGACTCGTACAGAATGAATGCTAATTCATTTTTTCTTCAGTCACTCACTCTTCATCGTACGCTTTTAGGGCATCTAACATTGTGCGTCTTGCAGGGGCTCGCGTGAGATCAGATGTGTATGCTTGCTGGGGCTCGGGAACACCGAAGGTTTAGGTCGATGAGACCTAAAGATGCATTGTGGAAGCATTTGCCGTTGCTGCCTAATTGCACTAGTTCGGTACATCCCGTGATGCTACCATGCGCTTTCGAACAAGTGCCGGTGCTTCACCCCTGCAATCGCTCGTGTGCCTCTCTGCAGCTGTGACAACTCTGCAACCAGGGATCATTTTCACAGACCCCTTAGGCCAGTGGCTATGTCTCAAAGTACTTGAGACACCGGAGTGCACAAATAACGCAAATTACAGCTTGTTGCAGTGGCGTGCGGAGGGCCTTTCCCTCCACGCCTTGCAAAAGGCTTGAAGCTTGACTAGCTAGCAGCCGTTCCCAGGCGGAACCGTCTGAAATACCAATAGAAGCTAACGTTCAGGGAGAGTCATTCGGGAATGTTCCACTCCTGGTGGATTTGGAGGGATTTCCTGACTTTTGAGCCTTGCCTGGGGGATGACTCTAGAACCGTACTTTTCCTAACTACTTGGAAGCCATGGAGTAAACACGACGCGATGTGGGTAGATCTGGTAGAAGTATTCATGCTACCAGCTTCTCTGCGTGGCAGCCAAAAACCATGATTCTGTGGGCTGCCCGCCCGAACGGAAGGAAACAGAGCCACATCTCGGCGGGCATCCTTGCATTTTAACGCGCCCGTTCACTTCATTTAATACTTTTCAACTTGGTAAAGGTATCAAAATCTTTACAAATTTACTCTATGCATAATGCGCATGCCTCAGGCGCTCCGCGCCTGAGGCATGCGGAGGGATACGGAACCATGCACAGCACGAGCGGCAGCCAATGCAAGGTGTTGAAGTCCAGCCTAAACCTAGTTCAAAATAATGGCTACATTGCAGTTTTTACAATTCTGTCCAATAAGAATATGGAGATGGCACCAATAATCTTTAGTGGAAAAGCCCAACAGGCGAGCTAGCTGACTGCGGTCCACCACACTACAGTTGACCACGTGCACGACCGCTACTCGATGCTGTCTCCGACCAACCCCATGAGCATTTCCGACAGTTCATAGTAATATTTGTTGAATTTTCGATCTATTTATACTTTTTCTAGTAGTTGAAAATGGCTCCTCATGCTCTGATATCGCTCGCTGGCGTGTGCCTGCTCATCCGGCAGGTCACGGGTGACCCAGTCGCAAGTAAGTGACCCGCCATTCTGCTTAGGTTCTGCAACCCCTAAACTCAGCACCAACCAGGGACACTGGCTGGAAGATGCTTGTTTGTGTAAAACCTCCATTTCAAAGACCCTTCTTCAACTGGTAGTTTCCTGGTGGTGTGTGATGCCTGCGCAGTCTCTCTGAATTGCTTGACCGAGCTGAACCAGGCCAGGGCCGCCGCCGGCCTGGCAAATCTTACTCAGGAAGAGGCGTTGTTGCCTATTAATCAGCCGGTGACTGCTGCGGCGCCGAAGGGCCCTGAAGCAGAACCGGCAGACTTCTGGACGAAACTCTGCGAACAAGTTACAGGGGTAGGAAGCCTTGCGTGTTGCCAATCATCCAAGTAACTGAAGTAATGGGCTGCCCGCAACCACAATCTACACATGAATGCCTGCATATATGATCCGTATGTGTGCCTATGTGGCCTCATCACTGTTCAGGCTCCTGCTCCCCAGACTTCTTCCGGAGAATCTGCTCCAAAGGGCACATACGCGTTTTTTCCAACATCAGAAAGCACAGGCAATTGCGCCGCTGCAGTGGAATACTGGAAAGGAGGTTATAGCCTGTTTAGTGACAAACTGCCCGAGAAGTACAGCGATGCCAAACCCGGCACATATGGGAACGAGAAGGCAGTCTCCTTCGTTGCCCTCTTCAATCCCAAGCCCAATCCAACCGTCAGCTGCGTTTTCGTCAAGTGCCCAGCGGGTACAACTAGCTCTTCAACAAAAGCAACTGAAAAGGACAGTGGCGGTGGTGTAGGGGGAAGACGGCTCCAGGATGCAGATGGAAGTAGCACTGTTAATGCCGTGATTTGCCTCACGGCTCCAGAGGCGTTGGTAAACGACGAAGCTCCATTCAGGTGAGAGGCCAACATATCAACGGTGCATATCATTCAAGCAGGTCATCAAAGTCCCGCCAAAGTTGTCCAGCAGGCGCTCCGTTTCAAGCCTATTTCGTAGTTTTCTGTGATTTTCATTCATTCTGTTGTGATTCAGTCAAGACGTATGGAACAAAATTGCATCAGCAGTGTCGAATGGAACCTCATCGGCTGGATCTACTGCTCTGATTGCACTTGCGGCAGTAGCCCTGTCCGCCTCTGCTGTTCTTCTTTGACTTGTCGGCTCTATGCGGCCGCAAAAGCGGTGTCATGCGATTACAGTTAGAAAGCGTCAAAAGATGCATTAAGATGCACCGGTGGCTTTAGGGTAGGCGACATCGCAACGAACTGTTGCTTTCTCTTCTATATTCGCTCACTTCTTTCTACATGACTGGCCAGCTGATTGATCTGAGTGCCTCTGAATGCTATCTGAGCGGATGAGCAATCCTTTAGAAACGAGGGATATTTTATAGAGCTGATGCTGAGTTGCGTTCCTGCACTGAGTAGAGCCTTTCGGCGGAACGCCTGAATGACGCTTTATAGCGAGAAAAATTTCCTCTGGCAGTTGCTGGTTGAGAATATCCAAGAGGGTAACAATTTGAACAGATGAACATAGCTGCCCGAGGTGTTTCACCTCTGTTAACGCGGCTGTGGGGTAGTGCTACTAGCAGAAAATCATGAAGCCAATTTTCGCCTAGATAAAAGCCGCGAATCTGCAATGTAACATCAGCGTAGCACAGTAGAATCTTCAAGAATGGCCCCACCAAGTTCGCTTCCACCTCCATGGCTGCGCTCATCATATCCGGCAGCCGGGCAGAGGGGAAGCTTTTTAATAAATTGTCTTAGCTGTATAGACACTTTTCCTGGATGGAAAGCTAATCAAACTCACGCCCAGTCAAACTTCGCCGCCCAGCAGCTGGCCGCATCCTTAATGCCGGGAAAACACTCAGTAAACTTCATTAGCGCGGAGAAAAGAAAGCTACTGGAGATTCCACTCTCGGGAGGAATATTTTGCGTGTCCTTCTACCTCTGGTGCGCAGTTTTTGAAAGCCACCTATAGTTATAACCGCCGCTATGTTGCTATGTCCAGTCGATTGCTGTGCTAAATGCATGCATGCTAGATACTCTCATCTTCAGCCAATTTCAGCTCAGCAGGTGGAAATTTTGTGTGGGTGGCGCTTTGTGGTTCGCACCTTTCCCGAACGACCCGTGTGGTGCGATCACGCGCACCGAAGCTCGTAACTGAGGACCGCTGCGAGCTGGGCACATGGATAGGAAGTGCCGAGCATGCGACTGACCCCCGCTCCAATCCCCAGCCACCCTGAGCCAAATGGACCCAAGTGCCTGGGATTGGCGCGGAGAGGAGCCGCCACGTCATGACGTGCAATTCGCCGTACGGCAGCTAATGATGCAAGGTTACTCACGTGCGAGCACAGGCAAGCAACAACCCAATCCCCTTCACTGAACACACTGAGCCAGTAGGCAGTTGCTATACACATACTTGACCTTCCATAGCCAGCCTGCGCAGAAGTAGAAAAATAGGTACCGTCTCTGTGGGGGCCATGCAACACCCAGGCTCTTGTGCCCCTGTGCACAGGACGCCTGGAGAGTGAAGGGGAGCTCAGCTGCCTGTTGAGAAACTGTAAGCACTTTCTAATTGCTTCATCACAGTTCGTGCACACGAGAGGCGCGGACACTCCCCTCAGGAAACGTCTTCAGGCAAACCAAACCTTCCAACAGCTTGCGCCAAGGAGATCCTGCAAGCTTCCCGAACAACGAAAAACTCAATCATTATCATCGAAAATACAAGTTCATAGTTTTCAATGCACTCATAAACTCCTAGTTGCAATGGGCGCGTGCAGTGTTAGCATTGAGGTGTGGTGTCGGGTACCAGTAACCACACCTATACAGTTGGTACGCTACTATCCTCGCAGCTCATCGTGCGCCTCTTAAACAGCTATAGATTTATCTAGCAAGTCTTTCGCTCGCGCAAAAATAGTACCAGTTCAGAACGTCTTACGTTTCAAGGGGTTGCAAGTATTGCAAATGCATACCTGGGACTGGCGTCACAGGGCTGCCCCGCCAGCCCCCACCCAAACGTGGGCCGATGCGCATGTTCAACAGGTAGGGAAGGAGCAGTTGAATGGCGAAGAAGTTGGGTTTGTGTTCGTTTCTTCGAGGGTTTCTCCGAATTGTGAGGGGATTTTACGAAGATGCAAATTTTTGTGAAGACGCTAACGGGTAAAACCATTACCCTTGATGTGGAGCCTTCTGACACTATCGAAAATGTGAAGGCAAAGATCCAGGACAAGGAGGGTATTCCTCCTGACCAGCAGCGCCTTATCTTTGCTGGGAAGCAGCTTGATGACGGCAGAACTCTCTCCGACTACAACATTCAGAAGGAAAGCACACTCCACCTGGTAAGCCTCTCCCCACGGGCTGCCGCACCTGCCCATGGCTCACAGAGCGCCGACACGTGCGATTCCCGTTGCTGCTGGCTATTCGTAGCTTCTTTTAATCCTGAATTTTATACCCTTATTCATCCCTACCTGCAGGGAAGTAGCAAGGTTCGCCGCAGTCACCGCAGGGCAGCGCCAAGCAGATATTCTTTGCGCAGCGCGAGGCAACGTGCATATTGCATCTTTGTACTACACAAACCTTGAGCATTAAGCCATTAGACAGTTTCTATGGCAAAGAAACACCCGTAGTTGTTAACGGCAGTTTGGGGGGGCTGTGCGTTGTACGCTTGTGCGTTCTGTTGGGTAGTCGGCATTGGCTTGCGTGAAGCAGTAACGGTCTAGTTTTTGCGAAAGGAAGAGATTTAGACTTCAGTGTAGCGTTATTTCTATCTTCTCTACAGATGCACACTACCGTTTCTTTCGTTGTCAAATAATATCCATCGCTGCGGTCTGTGCGATAAGCTGCGGTGGGACTCACCTTTGATATCGGCTGTTTCTTCTGTTTTGGTGTGTCCGTTTTCTAGGTGCTTCGCCTGCGTGGTGGCATCATCGAGCCCTCCCTGGCACTGTTGGCATCCAAGTACAACTGCGAGAAGAAAATATGCCGGAAGTGCTATGCACGTCTCCCGCCTCGGGCCACGAACTGCCGCAAAAAGAAGTGTGGCCACACTAGTCAGCTGAGACCCAAGAAGAAGCCGAAGAGTTAAGACACTTCAACATTCTTCCCGGTAGACAAAGTAGCTTACGATACCCTCTCAAGTGCAGCAGCAGCCCGTAGGTGCGTGCTAGGGCAATTGCCATTGGCCGATTTCTTCGTAGTTAACGCTACGTTGGGGTGGCAGCCGGCGGGTTGACTGGCAAAAACTATTTGCAAACGCCATTTCACGGACTGCTTGGTCCAACTATTCGATAGGCTGCAAAATATTGTAGCTTGTTTCGTCTTTACTGAATTCTCGCTAGCCAGTTGCCTCGAGAAGTTAAAAGTGCCGACGAGCTGCCACGTGCAGCCCGCACAGCCTCACCGGAGGCCACTTTTAACGAGTAAATGCACACAATAAATCGAATTTGCCTTCCCGGTAAGATATTCGAGGCAATGCAGGTAACTGTCAACTGCCGCCGCAATGGCCTGGAAGGCTGAACGCTTGCCGAGCTTCTTACGTTCAGTTTCGCAACTGCGCTATGCAAGGTCGTTCGGTAGTTTGCAGGCGGTTTGCTAGAACCATGCCCACGGGGCCGGGCCTAGTCTTCGCAGCCGCGGGGCATCGACTGACTGGCTACGTTTGCAGCTGCAACTTTTCCCGCACTAGCTCGTACTCCCTGCGACCCTCAAGAACTAGTTTCCTTTTTAGCTGTTCAGCAGGACTCGACCGGCCCATGCTCTAGGATTCGCGGGAGCGAAGTCTTGTCAGCAGCACACTACGCCGCCGTTGTTGCACCCACTTTGACGCGGTACAAATAAAAACAAGATATTCCTCCCACTGCAGCAATGTGGATAAGAACGACGGCAGCCACTTAGAGAGAGTCCAAAAGTGTCCTCAAGGTAAATGTGCTGCTCTTCGCCGGCGAGTCAAGGGCATTAGCGCGAGCATCGTCAAAACTACCTTCGGCTGATGACCGCCTTGTAATTAAATACCAACGGTGGCCAAACCCAGCGAAGCTATGCATCGTATGCCCAGGGATATCTGAACAGACAGTTAAAAGCATCATTAATGATAATGGAAATAATGAACGGTGGTTGACAGCACGTCAATATCTGCTTAAACTCGGTGAACCAGAAGGCAGAGCACAATGCCTGTTTTGCCCGCTCGGATGCCAGACTTGCCTCTCTAGAAACCAAGCGGTTGCTTCTTTTACCGCGTAGTTGGGGACCAGTCGTTTTGAGTCACACGGCTCTCTGCAAACCGCAACACCAAAAATCAAGCAGCCCACTTCCTGCTTTGCCTGGAAACACTTCACAGCTAACTTATCCCGTCGGCCAGCTGAATTGTTCGGGGATAGAAGTTTTTGGGTACGTTCAGATGACTGAAGAAATCGCTCGCCTGGTCAGCGGATCCGTAGGCCCGTTGCGGTTTAAATGCTCTAGAAGAAGCTTATTTTCATAGGTGATGCCGCTGGGCGTGACAACTGGCTCGTCCATCAACCCCTGCAACACACAAAACACGCAGAAAAGTCACTGCTGTCAAGCGTTCACCAAAGCAAGCTACAGAGGAAAAACCACAAAATGAATGACTTCATCATGGACTACGGTCTCATTTGAAGTTGTAATAATGAACATGCATTATCCTTAGACAAACGTCAGGGTTATCTCGTGGAAAAAAGGTGCGGGGAGCACCATGGAGATTTTGCACGTCAGGAAGTCGGGTATTTCAAAAGGAGCATCCGCTTCAGCGGCCTCGGCAACGAGGTGTTCTAGCTGCGCCAGTCGACCGTTAACTTCTTCCATGGGAAGACGCCTCTGTTGTGCCACCACCTCAATGCATTCCTGCAACAAAAAGCATCACGACAGACCTAAACTGTTGTAGATATATTTGCTGCAGTATGCAATTCATGGACCGAATGCGGAAACCGAGACTCGTGCTCGAATGTGTACAGCGTAGACAACCCACTCGACTGAAGCACAAACATACCTTGAGAAACGCCTCAAGGTCCTTCCTATCCACTGATCTTTGCCTCCTCCAACGTGCATTTCTGAGTTTCTTCGCTGAAGCGCAACAGCCACCAACTGCGGAAAACTCAATACAACTTGCGGAGGCCCAATACTCCTCCCTCATTTCCAAATTAGTGCTGCCTGTTGAGCTTCTCAGAAGCTGGTTTGTCTGTTCACGCTCATTGATAAAGGAGGTTTTCGGCATACCGTTTAAAAGAGAGTGGCGAATCTCGTTGGAGGCTCGTCCAGCCCCCGAAGACGATGCCGTCTGCGCCTTCTCCAGCAGGCTCACTCCCGCGTCATAGTCTCCTGCGGCGGCAAACACCCGAGCGGGTAGTCATGATGCATCTGCAGTGAGAATCTGCTACACCCGAGAAGAAATGTATGCGTTTCGAGCTGATGAAATGCATGGAGGAAAGGGTTACCCAGCTGCACAAGCGCATCCCCCTTGATATAGAGACCCTTCACGTTAGTTTCGTCAAGCGCCAGAGCTGCCTCGGCATCTTCAAGTGCCTCTGGGTATCGCTTTTCGCGTTTATGGCAGAGAGCTCTATTGGTGAAGTACGAGGCAACCGTGGCATCCACCGCAATGGCCCTTGAATAGTACTCTGCTGCCAAGCCGTACATGCCTCGCCTAAAACTTTCATTGCCTAGGTCTTTTAGCCGGTCTGCTTCTTGCCGGTCAGTCACCTGGGATTTCCCTGCTGGGTCCAGTGAAACGCCAGGAGCACTGACACCCTTAGAAGATGAGCTGCTGCTGCTTCCGCTTCGCCCCCCAGCAGGCACATTCTCTCCAGATTTGTTAGCTCGGCCTGCCTGGTCAGTACCCGTATGCTGGGCTTGTGCCCCATTGGGTGGTTCACGTCGGCAACCTTGCATTGCACTAGAGTCCCCGGAGGAGGTGGACGTTGTGGCGGCTCTACCGGTAAAGCGAGAGGGCCTGACAGCATTTCCTCCACTTTGGCTAGAGATTCCTCCAGAGGCACTGCTACGACTGTCTGTTCTAGTCGACCCGATGTTGCTAGTGCTGCTGCTAGCACTGTTCGTCCTGGTACTCCTAAGGCCCCCTCCTGCCGCCTCAAGGACGGAATTCAGCGCCGCTTGGAAAAATGATTCCATAGGGGTCCCCGCACCGAAACCGCCCCGCTCGTCGCCAAGGTCTCGGCTGCTGGCACCACCGACCGACGATGTTCTGGAGACAACGGCGTATGAGGAAGCTGCTTTCCAGCTGAACGGTTCCAAGAAGTCTTCGGGCCGAGGAGGGTGATCCTACAACAGGTGGGAGAATGCCCTCAAAAAATTATGGTTTTCATACGGACTGGATAGGAGATGTATGCCTCAAGAAAGAGGGGGGAAACGTGTCTTGGAAGTGGGCGTTCCTCGAGCCAGAAACGCTTAAAACTGGCAACGCTATGCGCAGCATCTGCAGTGCCCCCATCATCCTACGGCATTTCTTTTAGTGTCTCATGCTGAGGTAAATAGCGGACTGAATGAAAATGCTACATTTAGATTGATACCTCCCACTAAGTGAAGTGATGCGATCCAACATCACTCTTCATCGCCGAGCATGCGTGGGCCCCAGCAGTATGCGTTTCGCTGGACTTGGTCCGGAATAAGCTGACGGACGACAGTCGCTGAATTTTCTTGGCAAAAAATATATTCGTAGCTCTTGAAGCGGTAAGATGGAACCGCTCTCTCGTCGTTCACAAGGTTGCCGTGTACTGCTCAGCTGCCGTACTCCGATCGCTCTTAGTAGTGGCTGCACTACGTGTAAACACGAGGATCAAGGTGTAGAGGAAAGCTGAATTTTAGTGCTGATTGCACACGCTGTACTAAGGGCCACTAACCAAGCAACTGTGGGCCGGCACTGGAGGCTCCTTACTGGGTAACCCCACTCTGTTTCCGTGTGTAAGGAGGTGCTGATGTGGGTAATAGTTTGGGAAGTACATTCAATTCTGCCCGAGGAAGATGCTACCTCTACATCCCGCACCTCTTACTCTGTGTGGTGTTGGGCTTCACTTGGCGCAGTAGGTGAAAGGTGAAAACTTATTGCAGGTTATTGTGGATGGCCTCCCCTATGTCGCTAGAGGCTTTTTGCTGCTCGGGCTGTCCTTAAGGCAGTGGAACAACGGCCACAGCTATCCGCGAAAATGGTGTAGCAACACCAAATTAGCAATAGAATGGCGGCACCGAAAATAGTCCACCAAATTACTAGAGACCCGGAAGACAGCGTGAAATGCAACTTCGCAACGCCACGCGTCTTGCGGACGGTGCAAGGGGGGCTTTGGAGGACTTCGCTATTTCCCCACTTGACGGTCGTCATGCCAGCACCAAAAGCTGTTTCATAGTCTGAATCACACGTGCACGTTACGGTTCCGCTGCCTTTCCCTGGGGAAAAGGTGCAAGTGCCTTCACCACACGGATTTGCCGCCGGATTGGTGCACGGGTTGTTGTGCGTTTCGCAATTTTTGCCAGTAAAGAAGTCGCCACAGTCGCACTTGTAGAACGGCTCTGTATTGGTGTCTAGGCATGTTCCCAGAGAACAGAGGGCACTGCTGCAGTCAATGCCTGTGCTGGGCTTTATGCCGCATCCGTCATTGCACATTGATATGGTGTCTTCACACAAGGCACCCGAATATGGCTTATCACATACACAAATCTGCAGCCCTCCATTTTCGTAGCAAGTGCCGTTGACGCACAAGTTGACAGTGCAGAGCGCTGCACCTGCAAATAAGACCCCCAATCCTGACGCTGGTGTTCCCTCTTTCCTCCATACAGAAGCACTTTCTCCTAGCTCTTTGTGAATGAAATGCTGTTGAGGAAATGGGAGGTGACAGACGGTGAGGAAAATGAACAGGGCAGTTGCTCGAGGGATACGGCGACGGGCATGAAACTTGAGGGCTAAGTGAAGCGGTGCAAAGCGACACAGACGCACGGCAAGAGCGCAGTGGGCGCACCCAAGCAAAGCATTGTAGTTGTTTAATATGCTTAATTGTCTAATAGTATACAGCTACCTGCGGAGTCGGGAAAGGGTCTGCCTTTCTGGGACAACGTGTACGAAGTAGCACCTTCATGTCGGGAAAGGGTCTGCCTTACTGAGACAACGTGTACGAAGTGGCATCTTCCTGATGTAGGGACAACTTCGGCCTCCACTGCTGTCGGTGGGCCTTTGCACGCCACGGGAAGTGAGGCCTTTCACCATTTCTGGGTCGGCGTTGGGGCTGCAAGCTCCGGTCTGGATACAGAATTGAGAGCTAGCCCCAAAGGAAAGACAATATCTTTGGAGTGGGATAAACCACAACTAGACTAGGCAGACTGGGGTGACTGCTATGCCTGCGTTAGACAGGCATACTGAGGGACGGCGGGCATGCGAGAGCCGCAGGCACAGGAGCTCTAGGGCTGCATACACCGAATTCTGAAGAACCCCAGCCAGGTATTAAACATATAAATAACGGAAAATGATCCCATATCCGTGAGCAGCAGTGATGAGCCGTAAGCTGCTGATGCAGGTCGGTGTCCCGTCCTCAGCAGAGGATCCAACGCAGAACCACCCCACGGTGTCTAAGCCTTTCCGTGGTAGTACTGGAGCCAAAAGACAAGAATTTGCTGAACTAGAAGAAAACGAGACTTCTGCAAGTGTGTTTTTGTACGGGACTGCACAGAACTCCAGGCGATACAGCTGGGTCTGGCGAACATCTACGTTACGAACAGTTTGAAGTGAGCATCAACAGGAGCGCTCCCATTGTGACAATTTTCAGCAGCAACTAGTAGATCCATATGGCTTGGTTAGTGTTAATTCAGGAGGGAAAAGGGAAATTGCGTTTTTGCTTGCTCAAGGCAACTCTGAGTGGCGGCTGCCGACTTCACACGCATGACAGCTGAATCGAACGTCGGTTAGAGCGGCGTGCAGAAGCAGTAGCATTTGCGCCGTTCACCTCTTATTTCCCCCTTATTCTCCTTAATTTCCTTATAAATTTATCAAAGGTACTGTAACTCCGTTTTCCAGCGCAAGTTCTTGCCAGGGGAACCAGGCCTGCCCCGGTAGGCTCATTGTTCGGAGCTAGCCAGCAACTAAGAGCACAATGTGGGGGAAGCAGTCGTTAAGATATATAACTGCTACATAAGAGGACTTATACGGGTGAAATGAGCCGCTGGGGGAATGGCTGGAGTCCCGAAGAACGCCCGGTTCAATCGGCCAAGCATTTGGGGGCTGTTATTGATGGAGGGGAAGGGGAGCGGTAGTGCAACACGTCGATGCCTCTAGCAGTGTTAGGGCTCCACACGTAAAAAGGATAGCAACTGCGGTTACGCGTCCTCCACCAATCGTGTGGGGCACACCTTGGGTGGATTCAAAAACACCAGAACGATTGCGCAGGCCGGTTGGAAGCCTCGAAAAGCGAAAATGGCCTGGATTCTTCGCGCAGAATTCGAGTATTTGTTGTGTCTCACCTCCGAGAGGTTGGATGTGGCGAAGTCGCGAGCGCTGCTGCATGCAGCTCTTGACGCTCGGCTTCTTCTGACAGACGACCCCTTGTACAACGCCTACGTTGACGCAGGGAAGGTTGCGCTCAAGAACTATCTAGGAGAGGGAAAGGACAGACAAGGACTGGGATGGCAGAGCCGCACTTTTCAGGCCGCCATGATGGCCTGCATCTGCGATGATGTCAATTTGGCCCATGTATTCAACGTTTTAAGGGTAGAGGAACTCTTGGAGAACCTCGGAGACGAGCTCTCACCGAGTCAGTGCGCCAAAGTAATGCTCGCTATTGTCGGTAAGCTTCCACCCTCCCTTGTGTTGCTGCAGTCGCAGAAACTGAAAAAACGCAGTAGCAGAGCAGCTGAAACTTTAAGCTGGACTCCAGGCCACACCCGTTGGTTCTGCACCAGAGACACAGCATAAGCCTTTCAGAAGGCAAAGCGGTCTTCAGGGTTTTACTGTGTTGCGCCCGTCAGGTGAATTACACCTTGTGCGGCGCGACATGCAGGTAGCAAGCAGCACCGACTCTCCAGAATTTCTTGAGTTTAAGGATAGAAGTGGCAAATTCCTCCGAAAGGCTCTACAACTGCTTCTGTCCCTTATTTCTGAAAGTGGCAGAGACCGGTTCTGCTACGTTAAGGAAGCCTTAATCCATCCGGATGCCACCTGCGCGCGCCCAGGTCCCGCAGCGGCCTTTGGCATTAGTAAGCAGGGGCCAAACTGGTTGCAATTTTGCTTTTCGTCCTTCTGGCATGTGCCTAACATCTGTCAGGATCGGCATGAGATGCCTAGGGTTCATTTTTTCCTTTGACAAGGGCGAGCACGGGATTGAGCGGGTGATGTGCTCCGTTTGGCTGGTTGATCATCCCCGAAGTGCTTGCATTTCCTTGAGTAATTTGATCCTCTGGTTGCTCTACGGTTCCACATTTTTTGCAGGCTCACCAGCCGATGCAGCTGTGGCAAAGGCGTGGAGGGGTCGGGAGCCATTTCAGCTGGCGCAGGTATTGCGGGCTGACTTGGACGCGAGTTCGTTATACACGGCGTCTATGTATGCGCTGTACAAAAGGGGAGACGCGATGTTCGAGACGCTTCTGCACAGCGGCAGCCTCCTTTCTCTGTGGCATCGTCTGCATGCCATCTGTAAACGCCAAGCGGTACTTGGCCAAGAAGTAATCAAGTGGAGTGTTGTGCGACAAGCTCCAAGACTCAACAGGTAGGCTTTCGGCGAAGAATTGCCCTTTATGAAAGTTTTTTGGACCCAGCTAGCAATGACACCTGGGCGGACAAGCAGCTTTATTGCGCCCCTGCGCTTCTTTGAGGGATCGCTTATTGAAGATACCCCTTTCGGGCGAGCGGGAGACTGCGCATTCAAGAGGTCTTATTCTCGGAGAAAAGAGGGAAGTTGGTGCCTTAGCCAAAGAGTTTTCTGCATGTGTGCAGAGAGGAAGTCAGTCTCTGGCAGTTCTGAGTTTTTTGCAGAGTTGATGCGTTCTGTTTGTCGTTGCAGATTGCGGCAGTTGATTCTGACGCGACTTATTCAGTGCCTTTACCAACCCCAGTATAAACAACCTCTCGGTGGCCCTGCAACCGCCGGTGAAAAGATGAGCAACGACGACGAAAGGGTTCTTGCAGGGCTCATTGCAGAAAGCCTCGTTCTTTCCGGTGAATCTTTGAACACCCCTTTTTGCACATGTGCTGGGGGGAAGACCTCGATGCTTTCCGATATTGTATATCTTTAGAAATAGCCTTCTCTATACCCTCTTCAGGAGGGCAGAGCCGCCTCTACCCAAGGCGGAAGGGTAAGAAGGTTTTCTTTCGAGCGTCCTCAGTTAAAGGAAACACCTCGACGAAGAACGTATCCTCAACCCTTCAGGGCTTTAGTAGTGGTTGCACTCGCGGAAACAAAATCCAGCTTTGGAGCGAGGAACTGCTTGGTCCTCATGCGCTGTGAGACGCTCAGCGCCCAGGGATGCAATGGCAACACTACACTTTTTGAGGCTTCCTGGTGTACACTAGTGTTCAGATTTCGGTTTTATTTGCGTGTATTCAGGAGTGAAGGTTTGGTGCTATGAGAGCAAGGCCCAAAAGCAACAAATATTGCAAATGGCAAGTAAAGGAGGAGCGGCACTTTCATCCAAGTTGGATTCGCTTTTGTGCATTCAAATCGACAGAGGGTGAGCTGAGCAATCAGCTTGGGATACAGCTTGCTGCTTGTCCAGCACATTAATGAATCGGCAGCAGCACTCGAAGAGATAAATACTTGATGCACTTTTCAGTGAATTACGTGCAGTAGCATTACAGGTAGTTTCACACTGGTTGCCGCTTATGGGGGGCACAAGAAGGTGTGGAGTGGAACTAATGAATGCGATTCATCCCTTAAAATGATCTGCACTCACATAGAAGCAGCCACAAAGGCTGTTCCAGAGTTGCATGCACATAAAAGAGTGGTTCCAAACGAAGAGAATTGAAAGTTTAAGTCCCGGTAACTAGTGTGCTGACAACACCACATAAGCTGTTGCATGAGTTCTCCTGAATAGAATCGTTTCTCTTGAATATTTCGTCTCCCAGATTCGTGGAGTTGCCTTTGGGGCAGGAGCTGCCTGACCTCGACGGCTTGGCGAGTTTGTTTGCTGAAAGTCCTGGGGCTAAGCCTGCGGACCCTTACGAAAGCATGCAGTACACCGACATGAACCTCTACACTCTCGTCCCCGACGCGTACACATCAGGTACATATCTTAACATCTCTTCACCACTATGTTCCGCGTTCCAATGGAAGGTACCTGGTTCGATGCAGCAGTAGCACTGTGTGGCTTGAAGTCGAAGACGGAGTCTATGGTAGATACGTCCCTGCTGCATCAACCTACTCATGCATTACTTGCGGATGGTCACGTGTAGGGGCCCTAATTGCTTCATCCTAACGTTGACCCCATTTGACTGTCCCTCCCGCAGGAATTCGCGCTCCCAACTGGCCATCTACATCTTACCTTATTGGGTCTCGCCTACACCGAGCTACGCCTAACTTGGGGGTGCTGGACGAGTCGCGTTTCTTCACCAACCCGATGGTCACTGCCCTTCTGAACAAAGATGCCCTCGAAGAAACAATCAAAACCTTTGTATCCTCAGAAGCTGCGGAAACCGTCTGAACCCATCCGCCACGACGACGATCGTTTGCTAGTTTTGATCATAAGCGCCATTTCGTGTGAATTTAAACAGAACAGTGCAAGGAAAGACATCGCCAGTTGAACGAATATGTGCCAACACGTCTGCCGCGCAATAAGTACCTGCTGTTCAAATAGTGTCTCGATCCTTTTGCCTGGGCAGTGAATGCCGAGCACGTGACAAACAGCCACCTGCAGAATCGGCGCTGTAGAGACCCTGGAGAAAGTCTCATTGCACCTCGGATGTTCGTCGGTACCCGAGTTGCCACCAACATTTTTCTTTAACTGCTGGGGAGATTGTTCCTTCGCGCTTCTCTACCATGCTTGGTCTTATAAAGGCCTCCCTGATGCAGACGTGCTGACGACGGATCCCGTGCACATGCAGTGCATCGTGGGCAGGCTTTTCTTGCCATCATCCCAGAATAAACCTGGGTAGATTACTGGTACTGAGTAATTCTTTCGCTTCGGCTAATCGCTACTGATTTTACAAGCATGAAGTGCTGACAGGCTTGTAGAGTGAGCATACGAGACGTCGATGCAACTATGGACTCAAAGGACGATAGATATTTAGGTTCTTGGACGCCATTATTGATTACTGGTATTTGCTAACCTTTAGCTGGTCCGCACTCGAATGCGACAGTGCTTTCATCCCGTCTGCGCTACAAGGCTCTCGATGGTCTCGAGACTCTGTAGCTGCCACTGCATTTGACTGAAGTCTTTTCAAAGTACTTTGGCAGCATTTTTCCTGCTGGGCCATTTGGCATTGAGTGCCAATCAAAAGATCTGTAGATGGTTTAAGCATCCTGTAGAACCCTTGCAGCAAAAGCAAAAATAATGTTTTCTGGAATAGGTAAGGATACCTTGTTACCCTTATTTCAGCAGTAAAGCAAGACCAGGTTACTGCAAAGCAGTTGTTGCCGTCGCTGCCGCTGCACTCTCTGCGTAGTCAACGATATCCCGCTCTGCCTACCTGCACCCAGCGAAGCCGAACCCACTGATGGTATTAAACAACCAGCGGTACCTTCCCTTCGCCTAGGCGGTGCTGCAGCGTTTGCTGCTGTTGAAGCTGCTGGGTGTTACCACGCTCTCCATCACTTTCTTGTCCATTTTCATTTTCACTCTTTATAGTCGAGAGTCTCTGGGGCGGCGCGGCAGCCCGTCCATCCGTGTACGGCGTGGGGCATTCGCAGTGTGCTCCCGCCGCAGCTTTAGCAGTCTGACGCTGCTTCTCGCGGCCACTTATTGCATCGTGCTCCAACGGCTGGCCAGTGCAGCTTGAAGGGTCTGGAGTGCGGGAAGTAATCGCGGAAAACTGCAGTCGCAGAGCAGACATCGCAAAACGAAAGCTGAGCTGCATTCCTTAGATCAGCCCAATGCAATGCAAGACGTCTTTCCATCGGCACTGCTTCTGCTGCTACTGCTGTTGTGTTGCGGTTGTGGGATGACTTGCGCTTTGCTGAATGTTGGGGGTGTCTTCTCCCTTAGGTCGGTGAAGCGGGCTCTTCGCTATTCTGTAAGAAGCAGGAGCTGACCCAGTTATTCCGTTAGGGAGCTGCAGCTTAGGAACGTGCTGCTGCTCTCTCTGTTGCTGTTGCAGTTTCTGTTGATGCTGAGCATCCACCCCGCAGAGGCTCTCCTTCTTCGAAAGCGCACCGATGCCTTCCGTTTGGTCCCGCGCCAGTTGGGCCAGAAGGCCTTCTAGCTGTCGGTGCTGGCTGAGCGGTTGTTGCTGGCGCTGCTGCTCTGCCTGCTGTTGGTGCGGCTGCAGTGTCATTGCAGCCATTCGGCTTTGCATTTCCCTAAGGCTGTAATTTCCGAAGGGCGATACAACAGGCGCTGCTTCTGTGTTTGGCCTTTCAAGGTGGAGTGTCCAAGGGGCTTCGTTCTGTTGAAGCTGTTCATCCTGATGCTGCTTCTGCTGATGTCGAAGCAATTCGACGGCCTGCAGCAACTCTCGACCTTGCCGGGATAACGACTGCTGCTGCAGCTGTTCCGCCATTTGCGGTTGTTGCAGTGGCTGCTGCTGCCGCTGAAGGCCTTCAGGAGAGGGTGGCCTGAGGCCTTGTTCCACTTTGCGTACAGCAGCAGCCGCAGCGAGGGACGCGAAAGAGTAGCAGTCGTCCCCTGTGGCAGTGCTGGCTGTGCTACGAGAGACCGCTTGGCCCCACGGGTTTAGCTCCCTATAGGCGTAGCTTGGAGCCGTGGCTGTTGTTGCAGCGGCCGCTTCCTCAACAGTGCCTGCTGCTGGGCGCTGCCACCCCTGCTGCAAAACCGCCTCGGCAAAAGCTTGCTGACTACTGGGAGGCATGCGTTGCTGCTGTAGGAGCAGCCTCTGTTGTATTAACTGCTGCCGTGAGACCATTTCTTCGAGCTCAGTCTGCTTCTGCTGTTGCTGCTGCTGCTTCGCAGATTCCGCCTCATTAGACGGTATCTGCATGATGGCGGGCGCTTCATTCCAAGATTCAGTAGACTGCAGCTGCTGCAGGAGTTGCCCCTCAGCTTCCTGCCGTTGATACTGTTGCTGTTGCTGTTTTGTCGCTAGGGCTCGCAGAGATAGTGCCGGCACTTTTGACGTGGGTAGGCGGAATTGGAGGGACCCTGGGGAACGAGCAGCCTGCAATGCAGCACACAGCAGAAAAAAAGGAGTTGTAGTGGCTGCAAGGGTGCTTCTGGTGCGATTCTGCTCAGTATATTTATATCAGATGCAGCTGACTCACCGCCCCCGCTTCTTGTTGTAGCAGCTGATCCTTGTGCTCATTCTGCTGCTGTGGCAAATGCCCATGGGTCAAACCTGTCTGAAGTTGAGGTACGCTTTCCTGCTGCTGCTGTGAATGCTGCTGAGATTGCATCTCAGAGGCAAAACAACGCTGCTGCAGATCCTCTATCTGGCGTTTCAGAGCTTGTTGATTTTGTTGTTGCAGCTGCGGACGGTGGAACACCTGGGTCCTTTGTTGGTCTTGTGACATGACAGCCTTCCCCGCAGCTCCACCCTCTAGCATCATCAGCAACTGCTGGTGTTCCACCAAGTGTTGTTGGTTTTGCGGCTGCTGCCGAGAAAGTTTGCCCTGAGCTTGCTGCATAGCCAGTTGTTGTAGCAATAACAAATCCTGCGGCAAGCTATTTTCGTGAAGGAGAGGCTGCAACGGTTGATGCTGCTGCTGCTGCTGCTGTTCGCGGGTAGGCATCATGAACTGTTGTTGCTTCTGAGGCTGCTCGTGCAATGGCTGAGCAAAGACGTACCCGACCTCAAGCTCCCCAAGGGCGTGTGCATACTTGCAACTTGAACCGTGCAGGCATTTGCCTTGTACAGGAACAATACACAAACTCACACCCTGGTTCTGAGCACCCTGGATCTGAAGAGATCACGGAAATGGCTACATTGTAATGATAAAGTGGGGGGCACAGAGTGCATACTGCTTGACTTCTTTCCCGTACGTAAAAGCACATATATGAGCCGTCACCACAGGTAAAGGGTCACAGGAGCTGGCACAAAAGTGGCTCAGCTGGAGCTAGCATTACGCTGCACTGCTTCGAAAAACCAACCACAATTGATGGTTATGCCCTTTGAAAAGAGCAGACCCTCATGGTGAGATCATGCTTGTGTGCACGATCAGCTGCTGGCGACTTACCTTCCCTGTAAAGTCGGCACAGGCCTTTTTTCCCCGGAAAGTCCCTCAACTCCTGCAGACCGTGGGCATACGAACAGTTATTATTGCTGCACTGTCCTCCCAGAAATGCGTTGCAGAGCTTTGTTTTTCTCAGGTCTGGAAGCTGCCGAAGCTCTTCCGCAGAGTGAGCAAAGGAGCAATTGTTGCCGCGGGTGCACTTCCCACGAGCGTGAAATACACACCAGGCTGCCTTGTAAACCCTAAACAAACAGAGGCAGTGCCAGAAGAACATGCGATGTTGCCGAATGCCCTGTGTATGCTGCTGCTGCTGGGAGAGCCGCAACAGAGTAATGACAAACTGAGCTGCCAAACATACCGAATGGCGGTTTCGTTTGTGCAGACGTGGCTCGCAATGCACTGCCTGCTTTTGCATTATGGGGCAGTTAAGCTGCCAAATGAAGACATACTGCATTTTCTGCTGGCTTGTGAAGAAGTCGATGGAGCGAGGAGATATGATATGATGGGCGGGCGTTTCGGCGGCAGTAGTGGGTGGCGCGCTGGAGAGGATCTCTCGAAGACGACTGATGGCCTGAAAATACTCCCTCCCCCAAGTTGGGGTCTTTAAGACTCTAAAACAAGAAGGCTTCTGCACGCAGAGCTGGCTCCCTACCTTCTTGAAGGCGTACAAAGCCTGCGGTGGCTGCTGGGGCGTGGACTTGAAAGCGCAGCCGCCCTCCGACACCAAAGGCGAATATTTGAACAAAACCACTCGGAAATCAAAAGGAGCCACCAATATTTGCACGCAGTAGGCGGTTGCCAGCAAAAATATTTCAATTTCCTTCTGGCAGAAAGTCGTTAGCCACTCCTGAAACACTTTAAATACAAAACGGCGACACGGGTGTTCGTTGCTCCACGTATTGCTGTGTGGTGGAGTGGCTAGGCCCTTAGCCTAGATACGAAACAACCGGGAAAATAAAACGAGAACACGTTACAAGGAAAACAGAGTAAGGGAATTCCGGCCTGGGTCTAACACCTGTCTGAGCCTAGTCGGGCGCGCGAGGCGCAGAGGCGTCGAATCTCGTGGCGATCTGCAAGAGGGGAGAAACTGATGGAAATATACATGTAGGAATAGATTAAATCCTGTATCTAGGGGAAATGGCCAAAAACCTGGGGCGATAGAACCTAAAGTGACCGACCCCCGAGCAGCGACACGTCAGCTTGCGCAGCGGTGGCCTGCAAGAACCCTGAGGGGAAAAAAAGGTGAAACTATCCGTTTTTGGATTTCAAAATCACCCAGAATACTAAAAGCAACAAACGAAAACAAAAAGAAATAACGACCTCTGCACGGCGCAGCTCACGACTCCTGTCAGTGTGCAACTTTGTTGCCGCGCGATGTCACCGTGGAGCGCGGGAGACCCGGTCTTGCCTTTTCCGGAGAGTGCAGCCGACACGTTCTACCTGGGTACCTATGATTCTATGCTAAAAAAATGTTTACCGTTTGATATCCCAAGTAAACTTGTAAGCTCCAGTTTTTTTGGAAAGAGCTCCCTGGTTCAACAAACTGGACTCGGACACGCTCACGAGCTATCGGGTCACTTGAGTACACTCATTGTGCCGTTGGCGTTGGTGGAAAAGAAAGTCGGCACTAATGTTCCTCACATACAAATATTGGAGAGATTTTGGGGGGCGGAACCAGGGAAGAGCACTTCTTCTCCAGTGATAAACGTCAAATGTGGGATGAGCAGTACAACATGCCACATTTCGTGAATTTTGCGTCGAACTACACACAATTTCATTGCGCTGTTCTCCAGAATAAGTACTGATACAGCCGGCACACTCGGAGAATTCTTGACAACCCCTATACTGTTGCAATGTGCTCCGTTTCGCCTGACGCGCAGTTTTGCCACGCAGCAGTCCTCCTGTTGCACCAGCGGTTTCAAGCCAACATATGTAGCCTACCATATGTGAAGCACGTCACCAAAAAGCCCAAGATATTGCAAAGCTGTTATGCTCCTCCCATCTGCGGTGGACTACAGCGCATGCCCTGAAAACAAAAGTGCTCCATGTTGTGGGGTTGTAGGAGCTACGCAAACCGTCCACAGCAAGCTACACGAGCATTTAGAGGACCAAAATCAACAGGTCCTGCTACATTGTCTTTATACTTAAACTCTTTAGTCAACACTACATTACCTTCGCAGGCTGTGACCGGCTCTTACGAACAAGCCAGGGAAGCCAACCTTATTGCTACTTCAACGTTATACAACTCTGACCACAACGGCAACAAATGTATATACATATATGCTTCTAGCATGTACCGCTGTGAATTCACACTGCTCGCTAAGGTACTTTTTGGCGGGGGATAAGAGCACCAAGGGGCGCCTGCAAGGCATGTTGCTTCTCAGGGCCAAAGCGCAATCCATGCATGCTGAACTTCATGGAGAACATAAACCAGATGTAAGCGTTGTATTGCTTAGTAGAGGAAACATTTCTAACTGAAATTTCGTTTTGACTTTGATGTCTCCATTGAGGCTGAAGCATTGTATCTTGGGAAACGGAAATCATGTCCCTCGTCCTTAGCTATGCATGCAACTTTGTTCATCTTTCCTGGTGGTGGCTGGAAGTGCAGGTGGAATAATCACGGTTATGAGGAGAGTCTGTCCCTCAATATGGCCTGCACCACCAGGGAGAAGATACCCTTCCCATCAATACCCAGCAATATCATCTAGAGATGCCGGGAAAAACTGCTTGAATCTGTGCAAGGCTTCACGCCAGTTTGAACGGAAATATACTGAGAGTAGACAAGAAATTGAAACATTTTACTTTTTAGCGGGTGATAGTCCTTTTTGAACGGTTAGTGTGGCCTCCCCGTCTAGCAGGATGCCTGTCTGACGCCTCTCGGCCGTGGGCCATGTGCCCTGCACGCTATTTCATTTTCATGTAGGCAACAACTCAAACAACAGAACCCACATTGGGGAAAGCCATAGTCACTAAATGGTGGTATTGCTACGGAAGTAGCAAGTTACGTTGCATCGTCTCAGCCCGGGACCCTCGGCCGGACGAAGGCCTGCTGGCTCAGCCCTCAGGTAAGCATCGAAGCACTGAAACGAATTCCAAAATAAATGTGATTCCACGCATAACGTCGAATTTGGGAAACATAGAACAACTTGTGGCGGACTTCCGCCATGCCCAAATTGTTCTTCGCAGCGTCTGCTTCACAGAAGCGCGGCTCACGCGCACGTTCCGAAGACGGTTTGCATGAAGCCCTGGGAATGCTTGTACTCCAAAAAGCATGACGGCAACACCACCTGATAGGCTGTCAAGGCAAGGTGAAAATGCTGCTAAATTTCGTGTGGGTGGCTCCCTCCTGCTATATCCCGTCAAACTTTGATCACAAGTCGCCACTAGGCGCCTCATTAACGGCGACGGCTTACTTTCAAATAAACGTGGACAGAAGAACACCTAAAAATCAGAAATGGTTTTTATTTTTAAAATAAATACCATTTGAGCTAAGCTAAGAGTCTGGAGCGTCCTCCTTCCGACTGCTGCCGTATCGTGACCACCACTGCCGCTCAAGTAATCACTGGTCCAGCTCTCCGGTGCGCCTCGCAGCAGAGTAATCTTCCATTCAAATGGGCCTTGGGAAGGCGTTTATAGCTATAAAAACCAATTTCCAAACAATTATATGCTTTGTTTCTTAATATGTCGTTTCCTTGTTCGGAGCTAATCGCGACACTCGACATCACAAGTGTAGGTGGTGCAGGCAGTGGGCCTTCTCGCGGAGAACTCCACGAACAACAGCTGTCTGCTGCATTTTCGCATCAGGATAAAGGCATCTATAGAGCTGTGGCCATCTCCATCCTGAGAAGCACAGAAAAACGATTCTGGGTGGCCCCGTCACGTCCAGGCACATGGTGCGGTGGTGGTCTGAGCTTCGCCCTTTCATGCGCTTATTGACCACTGTTTTTGTATGAAGATTCTTTTAAAGACTTTTGCTCATGCCTATGTACCGCAAAAGGGTCCATGTGGGCTTAGGGACTCCCACGAATTCCAGCCCAAGGTCACCTTGCAGCTGCAGCAGCAACAGTTGCTCATCCCCTAAAAAATGAGCTTCCCTTTCATTTCCTACCTGCACAACGCAAAGAAAACCATGATACTGTCCCTGCCCTTGCAACGATGGGGGGGTTGGTTTCCCAGGAGAACAGCAATGGATCGACCCACACTAAAGGGAGCGGTCCACTACCAGAGGGCGTCTCCTCATTGCCCTTGTGCGCCGAAAAGGCGCCATTTACTGTTCATCGTCTTTATATTACTAGTGACTGCGAATCTCTCACATACACCCAGGCGGAAACGAGAAGATGACCCAACGTCTTCGCCCGCTTCCTGGGCAGCAGGGGCTGCCCACTCTGCGTTGTTTCGCCAGGTGTTAGGATGGATACCTAGCGGCTGTATGAATGGATTTGGCCTTGTATTTGCCTCGGCTGCTCTGTGCGCAGTCAATATCTGCAACAGCGGCACTTGCTATGAGCATGGGACTGCTCAGGTATGTGTATGCCCACTTCCCTTCAAGGGCCCCACCTGCGCGGAAAAGGCCTCCCTTTGCGTTGAAGATTGCGGCATCCGGACAAACAGTGGTTTGGATTGCCAGAGCGCTCTTTGCTCTCTAGGGACGTGCGTAGATACAGACGTGTCCCCGTATTTCAAGTGCGAGTGCGGGGACTTCTTTCAAGGCACGAACTGCGAACTCCCATCCAACCCCTGCACTGGCGCCGTCAATCCTTGCGGTCAGGGCACTTGCCTCTTTGCCCCAGGGAAAGGCACCGGCACAGTAACCTGCCAGTGCGACGACGACTGGGAAGTCGCTCCGGGTGTCGGAGTGGTTACCACCAAGTGGGGCAACAGTGAGGTGGTAATGAATCCGCCGTGCAGTGTTCGTGTGAGCCGCGGTCTTGCGAATATTCCTTTTACTCTTTCCTCTGGGGAGCTTGTTTTCTGGTGGACGGTGTTTGCTGCAGCCCTTTGCTTCTTGCTATGGTGCTGCTACACCGTTGCAGCCGAGTCATGCGGTAGTTGCTTCAAGAAGTTAAAGATCGCTGGGCAGGTGCAAAGAGCTGCAGCATCGTAACCACCGCTGCGGCAATTGCCGTTACAGGACATCCACTTCTTTTTCACCTCTAGGACGTACAAAGGTTGCCACGTTGCTGCTTTGATAATTAACGAACTCCATTTTGCCGTCTATGACCCTTGAATATTCAAATATGCAAACGAACAGAAGGACGAGCCCACGAACTACTAGCGCCCATTAGTGCGTGTCTCCGAGCATGATTACTCAGTACTTTGTAGTTAATTCTCATTTGTAATGCATAGTCAGTGAATATATTGCAAAGAGCATGCTTTCCTTTGGCTGCCTTTCTTTGGTTGGCATAGGCCTTAGCCTCATTCGCGTCAGAGGGTTTCTTCTGGCAGCACAGCTACTGTAGAAGGACATTAAAATCTAGAACTGCTTCTACTTCCTTGACCAGCTTGTTGCAGGCGTATAGGCCACAGCTTCACTTTGGGTTGTTCTGTGCATTCAACTACACCTTCGGCAGTGCTGGACCTAACAGTGGTTGTGGCAGTGCGGGAAGCTGGCTTTTATAGCTCGAACCAGCGTCAAAATTCACGTTCAATAATCCGTGTGGATGCATATGCATGAACCCGTTTGCGTCTGGTTGCTCTACCTTTGTGCTGTCCTGTTCCTGCATCTTTGATGCACATACACTTCGATTTGCTTAGGAGTGCTACCTCCAGTAGCTGATTGATTGCCGCGGAAGCGCTTCATTTGGCATTCATCATCATCGTTGGTATATCACAAATGCCTGAAATGCATCTCCGGAGCCTTTTGCATTTATGGATCCCTGCGCTTGCATTTGCGCACAAAAGAGTCAACCTAACTGGGTTGGCCTGCGCCGTTGTACATCTTCTATGAGGAGGTTGGCTGCAGCTTGAAGCGCCTGAGGGACGCCTCTCCTCTTGGCAGCAAACCATACAGGCTGTGACACTCCCCTAATCTTCGCTGCATAGCTGCGTCTCTTCTCGTTCCAGCTGATATTCTTTGCTATTTCCGCTGCCGCTGCTTCAACATCTGCTTTGAAGTCTTTTGGACCCCCAGGGCCTCGTGCTTGCAGTTGGGCTGCTGTCGCAGCCGCTACTGCAGCAGCAGCAGAGCGCACTGAACGATATTTCCGGTTGCATGCGTCGTGCGATGATTTGCTAGGTGTATTATACATGCTGCCGTTGTTTCTGCCATGGCTAGAAGCAGCAAGGATTGCGGCCGCACTTCCCTTTCGCGTCTGAGGCAGATTCGTATCGTGCTGTTGCTTCGGGTGGCGTAGTAGGGACAGAAGCAACTCCCTGAAGTCTTCGAGAATCAGTGGAGCCGTTTCAAGTGGTAGGGCTGAAGCATCGCTCTCGCGATGCTGGTGGTTGCGCTGGTGCTCCTGCTGATAGTTCCTCCAGGATACTGCAGCGGGCGCAGTTGATACTCCGGTGCTTTCGACAGTTCTTGCATCTGTTTCTGCTGCTGCGGTGTGTCTTCCGACTACTCCGTTGTTGCCGCGCAAGCTGCGGATGCTGGCTGCAACTGGGAGTGGCTGGCGTCGCCTTTGCTGCTCAGCTAGCTCTTCGTGCTCGCACTGTTCCTCCTGTTCATGTTCCTCGTGCCGCAAATAAGCAAATGGCACTGACCTCTTCTTGAAGGGTGTTTGGATACCGCTATCCGTAGAGGATGCTTCGCAGTGGTCCCGGCAAGTCTTGGGCTGTCGCGCGTTGCATGCGTTGCAGCGCGAGCTGGAAGGGCATTCGTGACCTTCTTCGGCATCTGCTGGTTCCGTTGAAATTGTATCAGGGGTGGCGGGAAGCGCGGACTCGTTCGCTCCCCCTGTCGCAAGGGGATCCCCAGAGGATGGATATGGTGCTGTGAGGGGTTTTTCTTTTATCAGATTCATCTCAAGAGTTGCCTCGGCTCCTTCAACTGCTGCAGCAGCTGCCGGGTGTCTGCTATGGCTGCGCAGAATACGGCAGCTACTGCGTGGGGACGCTGTTTGCTGCCCCTGCTTCTGCCTGCTGGTTCCACAGTGCTGGCTGGGGATCTGTGGGAGTAGCCTTGGCCCTTGGTCTGTGACAACGGGTGTGGGGCAGTAGCGGGATTTTCCGTTATACTGGAGGGAGCTTCGCAGGCCGCTGCGGGCGCTTCTCAAGGTAGAGGCACCGGCGTTCGAAACGTTGCTTCTGTCTTTATGCAGGCCGGCCACGACTGGACTGAGAGAGACTAGCTGCTGCCTTTGCTCCACAGGATCTCCTTCCAAATCTGCTCTGCCACCGAATGCAAGTGCTTCAGCCCGACGCAGAGCTGCTGCTGGACAGGGTGCAGCAGCTGATGTAGGTGCTGAAGCGTCCTGGTGCCTTCTGTATTGAGGCTGGCTCTTCCGCCGAGTGATGGTGCCTTCCCAATCACTCCCGCTGCTGCTGTCTATGTTGACGCTGCTGGATTCGTCGCTGCTGGGAGAAGGGAAACTGCTTCTGCATCTCCTCTCCCTTTTTCGGGTGCCTCTCCATTTTCGCAAATTCCTGCTGCTGATGCTGCTGGTAGATGCTGTATCAACGCTGGCAGCATCAGTACTTCTTCCTCTCCTTGACCTAAGTGATATCTGCATGTGCCCCGTCTGCTGAAGACCTTCATCCCTCTTGCTGCTGCGCGCTGCAAGCGCAGCAGCAGCAGCAGGTGAGGGAGCAGGGACAGGTGCAGCAGCAGTTTCTTTCTTGCAGCTGCTGCACTGAGTACAGGTACAGGCGTCGCCTATACTTTCGCGGCAGCAGTAGGCAAATATTCGCCTTCGCCTATTTGTCAGCCTTCCTGGCAGTCTTCTTCTAGCCCTTCTTGCTACCATCGCTGCTGCTGCCGCTGCTGCTGCCGCTGCAAGAAGCCCGTCAGACTTCGAAACGAACTTTTGCTTCGCCGGTGATTCTGGAAGTGCATTTGAAGACAGTAGCAATGCATCGGTTGTTGCAGCTGCAGCAGCTGCTGCGGCGACTTCTGGCGCCTTAATGGCACTATCCAACAAAGCAGCAGCGGCAGTGGTAGCACCTTCCGCTTCAGCGGATGCTGTTGCAATCCTTGCTTCGAGAGCTGCTGGAGCATTACTTTCTCCTGATGCGCCTGTTGTTCCTTGCGTATCCGTTACATCTTGAATAACCCATGGTCGACCAGCCTCCCGTGTCCCTGCTTCTTTTGTATCCACGCAGTTTTCCCGCCTCATTACGCAGCCGAAATTCGGTGGAGGTGCCACTGTTGGGTCACCTGTTTCTTGTCCACTTGCTGCATCTCCGCTGGCCTCTTGTCTTCCTCCAATTTTTATTTTTGGTGTTCCCGGAGCCGCAGGTGCTGCACCAGAATCTGCTGTGGATTCTGCTGCGGATTCTGCTGGGGAACCTGCTGTGGGATGGCCTCGCTGTTGCGTTGGGGGGCTTGCGATCTGCATTTGCTCGCTGCTGCAAGGCTCAGGGACAGCAGTTGCTCCTGCTTCCTCACAGGCGTCTGCTGCTGCAGGCTGCTCCGCCGCTGCAACTACTTCCGCGGTGTTAACTGCAGTATTCGCTGCAGACAGCTCCTGCGTCGCAGTTTCTTCGCCGGCAATAGCTGCTGCTGCTTTTTGCTTCGAGGCAGCAACAAGAGACCGAGCACTAGCCACTGCCAAATCCGCGTTGACTTTCAATCTGGATATCCTGTTACGAAAAACCGAAACCGGGCCATGAAGTGTCTGAGTAGCAGCGGTGGCAACAGCTGTGGCATGGTTCTCGGACTTCTGGGCCAACATGCAGCTCAGCGCTCGCACCCTCCTCGCTCCCTTCAGTTTCTGCTTTGCTAGGTGTTGCCTCTCCCTTGCTTCAGTTAGCCTATCGAGAGCTGTTGAGGCAGCATTTGCTATCATATCACGTCCTGAAGCAACTGTACTAGAGCGAACTTCCGTCTCTGTCGCCGAGTCTGTTGCAGTGGGCTCGTGTTCATTATCTTCTTGCTCGTCTTTCCTTGCTGTGTACCGAAAACTCCCTTCAGTGGAAACTTTCGCAGCTGCACCGGCATACAAAGGGGGGCGGTTCTTTAGCATCCTGTTGGCGGTGCTGGTGCTACCGTGACAGAGTCTCTCTCGCCTGAGGCTCCTCGGTTGCAGTAGCTGCCGCTGCTGCCTCTGGCTGTAGCGACGGCGTTGCTTCTCTTGTTGCTGCTGTTCATCTTCCTCTTGCTGGTGCTGTATGTGAGTCTCATCATGTTGCAGTTTCTGCGGCTGTATTGCCTGCTGGCCTAGATGATGTCCATGTTCGTTCTCGAGCATGCCGTTTTGCTGCAGGTGCCTGTTCTGTCTCTCGATCTGTTGCGCCTCACGTTGAGGTGGAGTCAGTTGCTGAACCAATTGCTCTTGCAAGCTTTGAAGACTGAGGTCTTGCTGCCGGTGCAGTTGCTGCACGTGTAGCCGCTGTTGTGCGTGCTGGTGTTGGAGCTGGAGCTGGAGCTGCTGCTGTAGCTGGAGGTGCCGTTGCAGCTGGAGTTGCTGCAGCTGCTTTCGGTGCATCTGCTCGTCTTCTACCGCCCCCCTTAACTCTCTTGCTACTTGGGAGGTTTCCTCGGCAGGCACTCTTAAGTCCTGCTGCTGCAGTAGGTGTGCTTGATGCAAGTGATGTAAATGCTGCAGTTGCTGCTGTTGCAGTGTCTGGAAACCCGGTTGTTTCAAAGGCTCCAAATGTTGTTGTTGCGAGTTCTGCTGCTGATACTGCATATGTTGTTGCAACAAAGCGGGGTGCAGAGCGGGGGCCTGAAGAGGCAGAGGTATTTGGGGCTGCAGCTTTTGCTGCAGCTGCAGCTGTTGAAGTTGGCGTGGCTGTAGGCGCTTCCCCCATTGCAGCTGGTGCACAGCTTGCTGCTGTAGGCTCTGGTCTGAGCGTCCTTGCTGCAAGCGCTGCCTCTGTAGTGAATGTTGCAAGTTCAGCTGCTGCATTGGCTGATCCAAACGCTGCGAGGCCTGCAGCGCTGCTTGATACAGCTGCTGCTCGTACTGCAACAGCTGTTGCTGCTGCGCGTGCATGTGTAGGAGTTGCTGTTGCTGCGCGTTCGGTTCCACCATCCTTTGAGGATGCGTTCCCGTTAACATGCACTGGATGGAGGCTTCGATATCTCCCTCGCTACCGTGAACCTGCTGAGACAGCGGCTGCTCTTGTAGGTGCTGCTGCCGCTGCAGCTGCTGCTGCGATTGGTGCTCCTGTGGCTGATTCTGCTGACGTCGTCCCTTTTGTTGTTGTTTCTTTTGCCCTGTTTGGTGTGTTATGGGAAGGTAGGGCCCGTCTTTCGAGCTGTCTTGCAAGGAAAAAAGTAGCTGAGGTTCTCTTTGGAGCAGCGCTGAGGCAGCACGCAGGAGTTGATGACGCCTACTGCACGCCCTCAGCAGCACTTGGCTGACTGCACCAGCACAGCCACACCGCAACGCATGCACATGCTTACAAGTCTGTTGCTGGGGCGAGCCAGTACGGTTGGTGTAAATCTTACTGTGTCTCCAATCCTCGGCTGCTTGCGCGACGGCGGACTGAAGGCCTTGCGATGCAGCTTCACCATGTCCTGAAAGGAGGCGGCACCTAAGTGCAGCTATTGATAAACCTGTGGATAGGCTCCTTCCTGCAACAGCCGAAGCTGCAGCAAATATGGCTGGGGGTGCTTGTTGCGCCAACGCAGCAAGCCACTTACTGCTGCCCGCAATCGCTGCTGCTACTGCTGCTTCCGTTTGTTCCGCATGGGATGCAGTGCCTAAGAGAGGCAACGACAGCACGTTTGTGCTGTCCGAGGTCAAGGAGGTGGCAAGCATGCTGCTGCTGTCAGCGCTGCTGCCTTTCTCTGCAGCCAATGCGGCAGCTTCTTGAATCTCTTGTACTAGCCTGTGGAGACGCGAAGGGCTGCGTGGTTGCTGGGCCTCTGCTGCTTGAAGCGCTTTCTGTAACATCTGCATCAGGTGCTGATGGGGCTCAGCAAGGTGGTTCTGTCCCGTACGCTGCTGTTGGTGCTTCAGAAGCGGCTGCTTCTCTACGGTTGTTTTTCTTTGGCATAAAATTGGCTTTTCTAATGTAAACAAGACCAAGCGAACCAGGTCATACAGCTGCTGCAGTCGCTGCTGCTCGCGGCAGCTCTTTTCCCTGGCGAGCTTCTGGTGTAGCAGCAGCTGCAACATCTGCCTCCTCGGGGGAGGTGAGAAAGGGGTGGGTGTCTGGTGAAGTGAAAGTCTCTCTATAATGAAGGCTGCTTGCTCGGTAATGTGCTGCTGCTGCTGTTGTTGCATAGAAACCCACAGCCATTCCAACTGCCGGCGTAGCCGCTGCTGGAGTTGCTTTAGCTGCTGCAGGCGTCGATAGTGCTGCTGTAGCACGACCCTTCTGTAGCACTTGGCACAGGGCCGCAAGGCAGCAGCCAGGGCCCCAGAGTCCTCCGCATCCAATCCAGCCAACTGCGCCGTGTCACGCCATTGACAGATGTAGGACAACCGCGCAGGAGAACCATCAGCGTCTGGCCCGTTGAGAGTTGTACTGCTGGGAAAGTCATAACGAGGCTGCCTCACTGCCGCAGCTGAGGCAGCAGCGATTGCAGCAGCAGCGGCTGCTGCAAATGGGCCATTCCCTGTATCACTGCCAGCAAGGATAGAGAGTAGAAGGGCAGCAAAACACTCGGAAGTGTTAAATGCAGGGACATTCGAGGCAGGCCCAAGAAAGGCGCATGTCGGCCAAGTCGTTTGCTGCTGCTCGGTTCGATCTTCAGGCGGCAGAGCTTCGCTGCAACTTAGTTGGTGCAGGAGCTGGCGCACTAGTTGGCGCTGCTGTCGGCGCTGCAGCAGCGGCTGCAGGTCTTCGTGCTGCTGTTGAGCCTGGTGTTTGTTAATAAGCGAGCGAAGGGGCACAAGAAGAATTTCATCTGCAGGAGGCGAACCCTTCACTCTCCTGCAGGAGCCGCAAACCCAGCGCAGCCGTGCAAACTACTGCAGGCGTATCTACGTAGAGACCAAGCAGAAGATACAAGCGGAAACGACAAGAGCCAGCCACCAGAGACATAATATGGGACAATAAGCTAAAACGTCCTTCGATCGGTGGGGAGAGTACAACGACCCCAAAAACACACAAAAGGCAGAGCAACTCGTGCGCAATTGCCTTCTCTGTGTGCCGCTTTTCTTGAACGTTCGCCGGGTACACTTGCCCAATCCCGCCGGGACAGCACTAGCTCCACTAGCGTGCTTGCTCTGCTGCAGCCCTGCTGCAGCCCCTAGGGGATTCGCATCCCTGAACAGGCCCTCACTCGCTTAGGACGTGACACCGCTGACAGACCAAAGATTCGGATGAACCGCGAAAGCGTCGAAACGTGCAGCGTAAGTGCAGCAGCGAGCTGCAGCAGCAACAGAGAATCAACTCTTCTGCAGGCCGCAAACACCCCTCAGACAATGCAAAACCCGAGGTACCCCCCAACGCTAAAATTGCTGCTTGCCCAGAGAGGTCCTGTTTAAGGCTAGGATTTAACGACAGGGAAGGGGAAGTATTACCGCCCAGAACGACTTCCAGGCCACACTGTATGCATTTTGCTCCCCTTATCTGATGAGCTGCACGCGGCCCTGCTTCTGTAGTACGCATGCAAATCATCAGAGCAACCCCGAAACCTTAAACCCTAAACCATCAATCCTGAGCCCTAAATCCCAAGCCACCACCCCACCGCTTATCCTCCCTTTGAAGCCCCGCTCATACCTAGAAGTCGCAAAGCCGCCTGTTGCCAAAGCCTCTGTCTCAGTCGCATGAAGAGTCGGGGGCCCAAGTCTGCAAACAGAAAGTCGCCTGCGTTCAGGGCAATCCCTGGAATGGAAGTTAACACCAAGTGGGGCCAGCCGTTCACATACACCTGTAACGCCGCATAATGCAAACGCACGCCAGACTCGCTGGTTTGCAGTTTGCATAAAACTGAATCACTTCTGATGTGGGCGCAGAGCTATTAGGCGTGCAGCACCCGCAGGAGAGTTTCACGCCCCTTGGTGAATATTTTGCATGCAAAACAGCATCAATAAAAGCATGGGGGCTGACAGTATGCAGCTCGCAGTTTTGTTGAAAAGAAAGCGGTGTTGGGGCGTCAAGCCGAGGGACTTCGAAATGTCGCACTGCTGCTGCAGGGGCGGCAACGCGGCCATCCGCTGTACAAACGGAGAGGCATAAACAGTCAGCTGCCGGCAGCAGAAGAGGAGATTTAGCGGCCGCAGGCGGCACTCCAGCCCCTATAAAGCCCGCTGCAAACAAGCAGCAGCAAATGAAGCAGCGGCAGCAAGCACAACAGCAGCAAGCGCACCAGGCCGACGGCTCGACGGCTTTTAGTTTCATAGCTTTTCCAGGGGATTTTGCGCGGCGATGCACGGAAAGGCAATTGCGTCTGGAAGAAGGCTACAGATGGAACGAGGACTTTGCGTGTTTTGGGGCTCAAGAAGCACAGAGACGAACTCACAAACGATCGCCTCAGGACAGAAAGACAGTCCAAAGCGGGCTGAAGAGCCGTCCACGGAGTCCATTTTTGAACTCAGCGTCACCCGCCCAGAAATGTGGCCCAACACCACCGGCACCTGTGGGAAGACGCAATGGCGGACTCTGCTGCGCACCTCCAGCTTACTGAAACTGCAGTTGTTTGGGCCAGTAGTGGAAAAAAAGGGGACACAAAGGCAAGATGCGGACGATGTTAACGGTAATCGAACGGAAAAGGAAATACAGAGAAAAATATGGACAAATAAATCCAGACAAAAACCAGCACACCTTGTGACATGCAGGAATGGGTTGGCACCCCTCGCGGAGGCGGCTGGCGAAGGCGGTTTCGTTGCAGGGTGTTCCGAGCCGCAGAGGATGTTGAGGATCCGCTACTTCTACACACTCCAAGCTGTGACCCACAAATGCGCTTGCCCCCCCTGCTGCTGTTGCTGCAGTTGCCGCTGTTTGTGCAGCCATTTGACCCTTCTTTGTTGCTAATATCCGCTCGGCATTGCTGGGGCAGCAGAGGCACAGCAACAGGTCCACCAAAAGTGAACGGACGCCCTCTGCAGATTGTTCAATGTTGTTTGGTTCTGCTTCTTTTCGTGCTTCAGCTGCGTTGGCCTTTGCTGCTGCCGAGTACTGCCCTTGCTGCTCTAAGCACGATGCTTGTCTCTTCTCCTCAGCAGCTGATGCTGTACCAGACGCGCCATGAGCTGCGGGAAACAGAGGCAAGGTTGGTTCGCTTGTCTGCGTAGCACCTGCCGCATTTCCGGGGGCTTCTTCGGATGGAAGTTGGTGCTGGCTGCAGCTGCCCGACCCTGCAAAGGCGGTTTGTCTGCAGGGAAAGAGCTCATCAGGTACGTCGCCACAAACAACGTCTCCAACAGCGGCCGACCGAGCCTCTGTTTCATTTTCGCCTGCAGCAGAATCTGCAGTGTTGCACCCCTCTGGTCGCCACTTGCGTTTTTGCTGCATCTGTTGCCATTGCTGCTGCTGCTGCATATTGTGCACCATCTGCGCCGGTTGGGGACTGGGTGTCCCTTCAAAGGGTCGCCACTGCGACGTTTGCCGCAGCTGCAGCAGTAGCTGTTGCTTTTGCTGAAGCTGTTGCTGCTGCTGAAGCTGTTGCTGCTGCTGGAGCTGTTGCTGCTGCTGAAGCTGTTGCTGGTGAAGTAGATGCTGCTGCAGCTTGTGCTGATGGTGCAGTTGTTGTTGCTGGAGCAGCAGGTGCTGCTTGTCTTGGCAAAAGGTTGACAACTGCTGCGCCTGATTAACTACGTGTTGCTGCTGCAGTTGTTGTTGGTGGAGCTGCAGGAGCTGCCTCCTCTGAAAGAGCATTTGCTGTTGCTGTTGCTGTATCCGATGCTGCTGCTGCATGGGCAGCAATTCCGGTTGCATATGGGGCTGCAGCTTTGGCTGCTGCTGTGGCTGCTGTTGCTGCCGATTCCGTAGCGCCTGAGTGCAGTGCTGTTGCTGGAAGATCTGCTCGCACCTCAACTTTAATTCTTGTTCCCCTCTCTGCGGACATTCCGTGCAAAAGTTCATCGTATCTTCTGCTGCTGTTGTTGCCGACATAAATGTTGCTGTTGCGGCTGCAGCTGCAGCTGCACCGGCCATCACGGGTGCTGCATGGCCTTGCGTTTGTATTTGGGCATGCAACAAAGTCCCCCGCAGTCCGCCGGAGGGAGCAGTAGTTGCCGTTGCTGTCGCCGTTTCCGTTGCTGTTGCTGCTGTTGTTACTGTTGCTGCCGCTATTGGGTTCCAAGAAACGCCACTTGGGGCAGCTGCACCTGCTCTCGTTGTGGTTGGTGCTTCTTGGGCTGCTGGTGATGCATCGATGCACATGCCAGACATCAGGGAATTTGGCGCTTGCCGTGTAGGCTCCCTCATTGCAGCAGTTCCAAAAGCTTGAACATTTGCTGTTCCTTCTCGCCTGATGTTCTCTCCCCCCGTTTGGAAGTTTCCCACGGGTTGGATAAACTTTTCTGTTACTGCTGCAGTAGGTGCTGCTGCTGTAGCGCGTCTGCGGTAGGTCCTTGCTGCCTTTCCTCTTGTTGAAGCCTCGTCGTCCTCAGAACTCGCAGCAGAGGCAGCATTAAGAGGCAGGAACCGCGCGGCAGCCAATGAAGACGCCTTGCTGCCTCTGGCAGCTGCAGCAATGCCCAGTGTCTGACAGAAGATGGCGTACACGGGAGACCACCGTGGAGACAAGAGTAGCTGTTTCTCGCCTTTTCTGCTGCTGCTGCACTTCTTGCTCTTACTGCGGTCTTTGTTAGCAGCAGAAATGCTTTGCACTGCTGTCTGCAGCAACTCAACTCCCTGCCGCAACTGCCTGTAAGACGATGCATTCTCGAGGTCTGCTCCATGGCTTTCCGCTGTTTGCTGTACCTCATCCTTTTGCCTTGATGCTGACTGCCCCCTGAATACTTCACTGTGCTGGTGCGAAGGCTGTGCCTGGCTTTGTTGCTTGCGATTGACTTCCTCCTGATGCTGCAGCCGTTGCTGCTGCTGCTGCTGTTTGTCTTGCTCTTGTTGCAGCCGCCACAGGACGAAGTCTTCTACCTCCCGCAGTGCAGCAGCAAACACCAACTCTTGGTGCTTGTGCTGCCGCCGCTGCCTCCACGATATCTGGTTGTTTTGCTGCTGCCGCAAGCCTTCAGAGTAGTGGTGCAGCTCCCCAAGAATGCAGCCTACGGCGCGTCGTGCATGAGGGGTCATGCTTCTTGAAAGGTGTTCCAGCTGTTGTAGCTGCTCCGCCAATTCGGCAAACTGGCGTTCCTTCAGATGTACCTGCTGAGATGGGGAGCACTCCTGTAGCCTATCTTCAAGTAGGCTTGCCAACGTTGCCTGAGTCTGACGCAGCAGTCTCACCTCCGCCTCTGGTGGCTGTGGCTGGGGGCTGTCACCCAGCTGCTGTCGCCCCTCTACATGTTGCTCGGTCTGCACTGTATAGGGAGCCAGTAGCGAACACAGTTCCAAGAGTCTGCAGCTCCTTAGATGGATTTCAGCGGCTACTTGCTGCTGGTGCAGCTGCTGCTGCTGCTGAGCTTCGAGGGAACCCACGACCCATCCGCTTTCTTCATTAGCCATGGCTTCATAAATACATCTCTCTAAGTCTTGTAGCTCTTCGTGATGGAGCAGCAACTGGTGGCGTTGTTGCTCAATCGTCAGCTGCAGCCCCGACTCTGTCTGCCGATACTCTTCCCTATTCATCGCTCTCTTTCCGCACAGAGCTGAGCCTCCATTCGATCCCCCGTCTAAAGCCTCGAGGCTGTTTCGATCTTCAGCCACTCGCGGATCGTTGTCATCGCATTGCTTGTACTGAGTCGCCTCTGTGCCTGTGTTGCCGATATCTAGGTCCTCCTCTCGCTCTTGCAGCTGCTGCGCCTGCTGCTCCCGTTCGTGCTGCTGCTGGTGCTTAAGCTGCAATGCCACCAACCCTTCGGGCTCTACGCTCTGTTGTCTAGATTGCTGCAGAAGGTTTCCTCGCAACGCGGCCCTTTCCTCACTACCGGAAACGTGCTGCCATCCCCTAGGGTCATGCTGCCACTGTTTCAGATATTGCTGTTGCTGGAGAGCACCAACTGCTGTGCTGTCTGTGCCGCCGGCAGCGTTGCATTCGACTGACCCGTCAACAAAGTGCTGATGCTGTAGATGAAGCAGTGCATTATCTTGCTGCCCCATATCTCCATAACATCTGCGTATGGTGGGAGCAACAGACCCCCGAAGCAACGAAGGCCGGCCACGATGCTCATCTGTCGGCTGGAAGGCAGTTGGAGCGATACGGTGGGCATTGCTGCTCCTGCTGCTTGTGCTGGTGCTGAAGCTGCTCCTGCATGGAGTTGTGGTTCCATGCGGAACGCCTCTCTCCCGTAGCCATTCGTGCATAGCGAACGCTTCGCATGCAGTATCGTCATGGGCTGTAACGACAGGTATTCGCCATGGAGAGCAGAGAACTGTTGGAAGGCCTGTCGGACGCTGTTTCGTGAGGGCTGAGGACGAACATTCCCCTGGTCCCACATCCTCAACTCTTCCACGGCAAAACTGCAACAGCTGCTCTCGCCGCTGCTTGAGTTCTTCGATCTGCCGCTGCAGATGCACGCAACGACTCAGAACTATGTGGAGAATCTGTTGCAGCTGCTGCTCCCCCCTCAGCTGTGCAAGCACTCGTTCTTCGCGCTGATGCAACCTAAACACCACATCCTGTATCATCTCGCCGGGAGTTGCGGAGTTGTGGAGAGCCCTTCTCTCTCGCTGTAGTAAGTCGATTGCATGCAGGGACTGTTGTTGCTGCTGCTGGATCTGTTTTCCGTACGCCTCCAGTAGCTTGCGTTGCTGCTGCAGGGTGGCGACAGCTTCTGCTTCCATCGCTTCCCGCGATTCTAGCATCCCTTTATGCTTCTTCCAAGTGGTCACACTGTGAGGTTTTTGGTGCTCCCATTGGGAGAACTGCTCGGGGAACGTCTGCGGACCCTGGTGTGTAGGCTGTTGTTGCAGCTGTGGGCAACGATGCTGCAACAAATTCTGCCCTGATTCTTGCTGTTCTACCATGAACAGATCACCTTCTCCACTGGTTGTTGCCTTGTTGAGAGCAGCAAAGATCCGGTCAAGGGCCAGCTTAAGGATATGAACTGAACAGCCGTCGAGGCACTGGCCTGGCAAGAGATCTGTGGGGAACGAACCGTGCGGAATCCGGTGCGTCATCTTGCTAGATCAAGTGCAGCTGATTTCGAAGGTTTTACTACGCCAGAAACAAAGCAAAAAAGACTGGGCGCCAAAGGGGGTTCGTTCTTAGAGTTGGCTTCTTGAGCGCGTTGAGTCTGAACTCCCCAATGGGGAGGGACCCGCAAGTAGCCCGAAGTTCGGTCCTTTAGCTTTTAATGAACGCGTTGTGAGAAAATATTGCTGATCCTCCCGCACAAAGATCCCGGAAGGTCCGCTGGTGTGTCTGCAAGATATGCTCGGTCTTGAAAAGCAGTTTGCTGGGTTGAAGCAGTTAGTAAACAGACAAGAGGGACAAGAAATACACTTAAAAGAAGAAGAAAAGCCACTGTTGTCAACTTGGTAGTGAGAATTGCCTGACTTTTGGCAATGCAATGTTTTCATAGCCCCAAGTATGAGTCAGTTGACTCCGACGACGGGGCTCAGCTAAACAGCCAATCACTCTCTATACAAGAAAAAGGAAAAACAGTGCCAGTTTATACCATTTGCAACAATTAAGACGACGAATCGACAAGCTTTAGCCCGTGGGGTGGAGGCCAATTTGAGCATCAAGGGCCGCTGTAGCCCACTGGGGTCCTTGGCGGGGTGGTTCCATTGAGGTGGCGCGTGGCGCCAGGTTACCCACACGGGATCTGCAAAAATGACTGAAAAATGGCGGAAAGGCCATTTTTCAACATTATCCTAACATATAATATATAAAGACACTTTTTATTACCATATGTCCTGTTAAGGCAAGCTTTTTCCCAATACCTTTCGTGAAGCCCACATGCGCGGCAGGGGCGAAGGATGGACCGTTCGGGCACCAATGCAACTGTCAGCCTTCATCCCCATTTTGCCTTGAAACTTCTATTTGCTGATGGATAACCTTTCAAGATCTGTATCTAAGTTGTTTTTTGTGATGAAACTGGGCCGGTTACTCGTGAAGTGAGTATTCGGCCATCTGGCGGTCGTGCAAACCAAGCCACCCATTTGGGGTTCCCTGCAGCAGATGTACAGGAAAATTTATTCAGAAGTTAGTACACATCAATGGGCAATAGTAGTGGTGTTCAATGGCCTTGTTGGCCTTTTTTCCGCGGACCTCGACATGGCCCACCACGCCCTGTTCTGGAGAGGAGAGTACCGTCGTCGGCCGACTCACAAATGGCGTGGGCGTAGTCAGTTAGCTATGGCCAGCTCTGCTCCTACGTATATTCCCTTGCCGAAAATTTACTTGCAAACCCATTCTCTAATCACGAAGACACAAGGAAACCCCTTTGTCTTTTGCTATAAGCACCCTTGTCTTCTTGTGCCTCGCAAGGGACGAACATATGTGCTACAATACGCGTCTGCGGTGTCGTACAACCTCCCTGGTTGTAGTTTTTGAGAGAAAAACTCGGTGTCTGTCTGTGATTCCCCGAAACCTTTGCCACAGAGATGGCTAGGAACATCCCGTTTCTCTGACGTTCACATAACAGACGCTTGGCAGTAGTAAACATCTTGTACGGCAGAGCATTCAAAATACGGGAGTTGACTTGCCTTGCCTCCTCTGCCTCTCGACCCCTTTGGCTTCTCTGTTGCGTGCTCCAGGGTTTCGCGCAAATCCCTCAATTGGTGTGCTTCCTCAAGCAATAAACCACTTCAAGAAGCTAGATTCCTGCTGTGGACCTCCAGAGCTTTCCTAGATTAAGCTGAAGCTTGGCTTTGCATGGGTTTAACTGAGTAGCTTTACTGTTTAGGAAAACGAGAAACCATGCCACACAGTTCTAGGCCAGAGACCTTAGTCTGGAGCCGTTTTTCGTGGTCTGTTATGGCGATCAATACCTATGCAAGATGTTTCGATGCAAACTTGATTCTTCAATACACAAGAAGGGAACTTAAACTCCTTTATCGTTCTCCTACAGCCACCCACGTTACAGCCAGCTGCCTGCGCGCCCGCCTTCTAAAGCAGTTGCATAAAAAGAGCTAAGTCTCTTCTGAGGTTCTACAGTGTATTCAACTAGGGGGAGCTGTACAGCACATGAGAATGAACTAGGGTGCATGTAAGAATCCGGAAAACATCAAAATACAAATGCGAATACCTTCGCAGCAGACGACCTCAGATCGTTTGAATAACCTGATTCAAAAATAATAGGCCCAAAATGTGTGGGTATCCGTCATTGGTCGACACCCCTCGGGTGGTTAAAAGTCATCCTTTTCGAGTTTTCTTTGAGGAGCAAGATAAGTAGCCGTGAGCCACTTGGGCGTAGAATGAGAAGCACACGCTACTCTGGATAAGAGGGAAGCCCGGTGGTGGTGATGCAGTTAAATCCCCGACTGACGATCTGTGAGTGCAGGGGAACAGAATAACAATCAATTGTCTGCGAGCAAACGGCCACTACCCAAGTTGGCATTCATCATCCCAATGCTACATCAGGAAAGCGCAGTTTCCGTTTCAGATTTCGACCAGCTAGTCTAAGCACGGCCAGCGTCGCGGGGGACTTCAAGACAAAAGAAATATTCGGATATATAGAAATCAGTACCGATACTGGTGAAAAACAATGGAAATTCGGTCAACACGCTTATCTTGAGGGGCAATTCAGGGACTACAGGGTGCAGGAAGCCCAGGGAGACCGAAGTCAACCGCAGCAATATCCCAAGCAATGCACATATAAGTGGCACCAACCCTCGAAAGCGCCTTCAGATATCTTTATGCACTGAACAGCTGTACAGACAAGTGAGCGGGTTTCGACGCGTCGTGACATCCAGCCTGCAGCTGATAGATGAAGTGCTGGCCCCAGCACGCCCACATAACACCCTCCACTTTCCTCGCAGAATGAAGGCTCAGAGGTTTCCTCCTGCTGCTTCTGGGTGTTCTTCCGGATGGTCTTTGGCGTACAAGATGGCCTGGACGGCCTCTACACTCAAAGAAGTCTGCCCCTGCACACCGCACAATATTTCAATGCGGCGCAGCTTCCCATAGTAGAAGTCCCGCTCCAACACAGCCTGCTGCAGTTCCCCCTGCAGTGTCTCCACAGCTGCTGCAGCGGCCGCTGCTGCTGCTGCGTCCTCGAGACCCCTCTGCTGCTGCCCCCCCTGCTGCTGATGCAGCCTCTTGCCCAAAGCGCCGCTAGAAGCCTCTGCTCCTGCACCAGCACTTGCGTGCTGCTGCTTCTGCTGCTGCTGCACGCGGCAGCGAGAGGACGAGTGCGCTCCTGCTGCTGACCTCCCTGCTGCTGTGGATGCGGCATATGCAGCAGAAGGCTTCTTAGCGCCCGTGTCAGCGCCAACAGGGGCCCAAACAGGAAAAGGTCCAATCCCTAGCTGAAAAACAGACAAAAAACAGAAACAATGGCAGCAGCAACAGAATAAAGAGATGTATGAAGCCCCCCCATACACCGAAAGCGATCCCTTCAGCACAGCAACCGTAAACAGCAGCAGCCGCAGCGTGGAAAATACTCGCAGTGTGCATGCAAGGCGCCTGCAGCGTACTTTTCTTCTTTCAACTGGATCGTAGGGGACGTCTGTCGCGTAGAGGGCTGCCTGGCGGTCACAGAAGGCCTTGAACCACTGGAGGAACTCCAAGTTGTCTTGGTACTTGGCTTTGACAAGGCGGTTGACCTCGATGTGTTTGTGCACATCGTGTGCGTCAAACGCAGCCTGCAACAATTTGTAGTTGTGAACGAATTCATATTCATGTTTGGCGCCCCACTTAACTTTGTTCATTGGAACTCGGCTCTTAGGCCCGAACAGATTGTCCAGCGCCTGAAGATATACGCATCCTGAAGCGCACTGCTCCACGCGTGTAAGACTGAGGCCGAGAGTATTATTTAGCCAGTCCAGAAGCTCCGTTCGACTCACAAAGAACGCCCCCTCCATCATCCCTACGCTGCTCGGGTCAGCATCGCGGCCTCCCCCACCGACGCCCGAACAAAGGGCAGGCGATGCCCCATTCAGGCTCATCGTTCCTCAGCTAAAGTGTTAAAAGCAGCAAACAAACACCTACAGACAACCGCCGAGACACCTGCACAACGCACGCTCAAACCGGGGAGCCAGCCCTGGCTGCTACGGAAAGGCCATACGAAACGCTGCCCCAAGACGGCTAGACAAACACAAGAATCAATGATAACACAAAGAAAGAATATTTTCAACCTAAAAATCAAATCAACAGCAACTAGAAGGGCAAGCTCACGAGGGGTTCCTGACTTAGAAGCCCCTTGTTAAAAGGGCTCAAGCAGAAACAAACGCAAACAAATGCATGGCAACCGACGGTTCAGATTCAAGTAAAGGGTTTGACAAAGCTTCAAAAAAACAAAAATTAAGTGTGCTTTGAAACATCGACCATCAGTGCAACAGCAGATGGTAACCAACGACCCCAGCCAGACTCAGGGGGCTCTGGCCGTGTACTCTTGAGCTTCTGTTCTGCTTTTTGTTTCCCAGAAAAGTGATGCTAATTTGTTAAGCCCTTGTGAGCTAATCTTCACTACAATTTACGAAGGCTCAGGAGGGCTGAAACTTCGAATAGCAGTAATAATAATAGTTTTTCGAAGTGGTCTCATACATACCTAGGGGAAGATTAGACACAAAAATTCAGGAATTTGATTGAAAGACTAGAGCACGCAACAGAGAAACCAAAGAACTTGAGAATCAAGGGTGACAAAGCACGGCAACTTGCGTTTTGGGGGATTCAACCATATGAGGTGCTCCACTACTACCTCGCATACACTACGGGAACGGCAACAAAAATGTACTCACTGCCACCTTATAATTGTGGATACCGAATACCTCTCTCAAAAGCTCCACCTAGAAAAACTATCCACTGTCGTAGACGCGTATTGCAGCACATCTGATGGCTTTATGATGCTTGTCAGCTGTGCATGCAGGTAAACAATATGCAGGTAAACTGATTTACTGCCTCTGAATATGCAAAATGAGTGCATCTCCGCAGTGCGACCCTGTCTAGTGCTCTTGAATACATAAACTTAATGCTTGTCCATGCTGCGACCCTCCCCTCGTTTCTTCAGTTTAACATGAAGACGCTAGTTGCGTGCTGGCCTGAGCATAGCTACAGGCTACCTATATACAGCGGATCTCGTCAAGCGTCTAGCTCCAATTTCTGTATGGATATTCTGTTAAGGCTTCAAGAGCAGGCAACCCCGCTTACCTTCCTAGAACAGTTTATATCTCAGAACTTGAATGCTTCAAGAACCAGCACCAGACTACGATGGAACTAATTAACCTTCTGTGTCTCCCTTTCCATAGAATCCACAATCAATAACGGTGTTCAGCAAACTGATTCAGAAGATGTATGTGGCGTATATATGTAAGAAGCAGAATGGGGGCTTTTGACGCATGCTGCTACTCGATCTCGTAATACGGGTTCAATCAAAATTAGCTAGGAGCTCCGCAAGCTAGCAGCCACGGAGGGGTCAAAATAGCCCGCAACTAGAAGAGTTTATAGTTGAGTTTGCTTTGGTGAATCTGGAGGTCACTTGGCTTTATGCGGCCATTGCAAGTCTGAAGCCCTACGGGGGTATTTAGGAGAGAGGGCTGTGGAGTACGAAGTACTCCGGCAAATTTTTAACCTGATAACCTTCACGGGGGAAAGCAAAGGGCTGGTCGCATCTTCAAGCGAAGAATTAGAGAAATTTAAACGAATTATCCCCCTCAGTGCTATTGGGGTAGTTATTAGGCACCTATTCGATAAAGTTTGCTGGTATTCAGTTTCTACGGCAAAGGCCATGAGTAACATTCAGGGAACTGAGAAATCCGAGAAGAGAATCCCCACAACTGGAGGTTTAAAGGTAGAAATAGACTAAACTCAGCATGCTATAAATAGATGTATCCGTTCAACTTCTTAGTTGTGCATTCGTTGTGAAGTGCTGAGCCAACGGAACCCAATTCAATTAACAAGCATTACTGCCGCTGTCGTTTAAAACTGTTTTTTTCGAAAAGTTATCCAGAAAAGGGATGTGCTGCTAATTACTCTCGTTAAAACGCCCAGCACTTTAAGCTGCTTATCTGCTTGACTATCTGCATGGGCGCCTTCATAGGCGGACAACTACGAGACTGATTCCTCCCTACTATACTGTCAGCTGCTTGATATTATATCTTACATCTCGTTTGATTCGTTGGAGGATTCAGCAGGCTGAGGTGCAGCCCTTCTTTCGTTCTAATTCCCACATACCCTCGCTTACGCAGAGGTTCCTATTCTAGTCGTTAGTGTTCAGTACAGTCAACTTCGAATTTGTGTAAGAAATTGAGCTCTGCACAACAGTAAGCCTCGCAGTAAGCTACAGGGGAGAGAGAGCGCTAAGGGCGAGATAGTGGATACAGCAGGGAAATACTTTGTATCTCCCTGTCTTGCTGCACTTAATAAACTCTCTGTCTTTGTTACTTACTCCAGTGGTTCTGCTGCTTGAATTCGTAAGAAGTTTCCACTGACAGTAGAGGGTTGTGCATTAAAAATGAAGAACCTTATTGGCGTTTGTACAAAAAAATCTTTTTGAAGACAGTGTCTGTCTGGCTTGTTCAATCATTTCCAACGCAGTTGTTTAGCAAAGCAAACAAAATGCTGCAAAGATTCTTCTGAACGTCTATGCTCCGTACAGATGCTTTAATGATGCCTCTAGTGTAGGCGGCCTTATGAAGCTCTTAACTGACGTCTCATGTTAGCTAACTGTTGCTGTTTGTAAGTTTCTAAATACCTGTAAGAAGAACTTTTTTAAGGCAGTTGAATAATTGTCTTTCAAAGGTTGTGCTTAGGCTCAATGTCGTGAAGGGAACTTCTTTTTTGCACTTCTCTCGTGAAGTACCATGACATTACATATATACATTATATAATATATAAGACGAAGCCCCCACGACGCCTTACACAACGGTGCAGTCGGCGTAGAGCTCAGGGGATAGCCAGCGTTACGTCGCCGATGAAGCTGTCTACTTGTGCATTACTCGCTCTGCTTGTCTATTCTTTCCTTTCTTCATTTCCTTGACGCCTGTTCCTTTACGAGCTCAGCGAGACAGTCGAGAGAGGGAAGGCACAGAGACTGAAGTAATAATAATAAGCAGCAGCAGCAGCTGCCGCTGCTGCTGCTACTGTACAAGCAGCATCAGGAGCTGCTGCAGGGAGTAAGTACTGCGTAAGATTTGTTTGAGGTGGTTTGTCTCGCTGCTTAACTTCAGGGGTTTTATTCAAACGAAGGGACGGGAGGCCTGTAGAGGCCCTAGAGAAGAAATGCATTTGATGTTTTAAACCTTTACACTTCGCTATATGCAGTAGTTTTTATCCCTGAGGGTTTAGGGTTTCAGTGTTTTTAGGCTTTCGGGTTTTGCTCGAACCCAGCAGCGAAGTTCTTCTAGCGGCTGTTGGCCTTGCTCAGATAAACAGATGATTGAAGATAACAATAAACCTAAAACAATAATAAGAATTATTATTATTATTGTTATTATTTGTGCACTGTACGTACACCGCGTTGTGCGGCCCCTGCCCTATCGGCGCTGCCGGGAGAGGCGGCAGTGGGGCCCCCCTGGTATTTGATTGAAGTTATGAAAAAAGTGAAAAGAGTTTTGTTTATTTTGCTCTTATTGAGATTTAAATTAGTTGTTTTGCATGCAATTGGCTGTAGGGCTTCGAGGGTTCAAGGCATAGATAGATAGGGCTTAGGGCCTCGGCTCTCCGTGACTCTCGTTCAGATAGCAGCAGCAACACAAACACAGACGGCAGCTCCGCTATCCCTAACCAGAGACGTTTTGGTGCTGTTGTAGCAGCCACAGCAGCAGCAAGCAACGGTGGCCCCAGCAGCAGCAGCAACAGCAGCAGCGGCGGCAGCACGAGGAGCATCGAGAGCTGCGGCCGCTGCAACCCCACCATGCTTCTACATCCCCATGGTAGCAGCTGCAACAGAGGAAACGAGACTGCTACTGCAACGACCCCTGTTGCTGCTGCTGCTGCTGCTGGCTTCGGCCTCCCATCACACCCTGTTGCTGCGGGAGCCTTCCTCCCAAGGGTGGCTGTTGCAGCAGCAGCTGCAGACCATTGGTTAGTGCTTGAGAGCAGCAGCAGCGGCAGCAGCAGTGAGGAAGACTGCAGCAGCACAGACAGTAACAGCGTAGCAGGAAAGAGCAACAGCTGGGGCAGCAGCAGCAGCAACAGCAGCAGCAGCAGCACCAGTGGGTGCAGCTCCTTCTTCCCATCGCACACCTATAGATGGAGGCGTGTAAGCCTCTCACCAGAGGCAGAAGAAGCAGATATAAAAGAAGGCAAGGCTCTTTCAGCAGCAACTACTACAGCAGCAAATGCAGCAGCGGCAACCGCCACAGCAGCAGGAATAGCAGCAGCAGCAGTCGCCACTGCAACGGAGGCAACACCAGCAGCAGCAGCAGCAGATGAAGCTATATCTCGCCTTGCTGCATCTATTCGGAACAATGCCTCGGTGTTGCTGCAGCGTGACCGCTTCGGAGATTATTTATTGCTGCTGCAGCATCAGCAGCAACAGTGGCTGCAGCAAATCTGCAACTGCTGCCACGGAGGCAGAGATACGCAGCTGCAGCAGCTCCTGCTGCTGCTGCGGGACGCCTTTGCCTTTACCTTCTTGAGAGAAGCAGCAGCAGCAACAACAGCAGCAGCCGCAGCAGCGACAAAAGCAGCAACAGCAACAACAGCATTCAGTACACCACCTGCTGAGCCGTCAGATACAGAGGAGGAAGCAGCAGCAGCAGCAGCCGCAGCAGCCGCTGCTGCTGCCTCTAATGGTCATGCTCCCCCTCACGGATTTCTTGTAGAATGCGGCCCAGGCAAGCCGAAGCTGCTGCAGCTGCTGCTACTGTTGCTGCTCCTACAGTTGTTGCTACTGCTGCTGCTACTGTTACTGCTCGTGCAGTTGTTGCTACTGATGCTTCCGCTCCTGGTGCTGCTGCTGTTGCTGCTGCTGGCGTTATTACCGCTGTTCCTTGGGCGAGTGATTGCAGTAATGCTGCTGAGGCCGATATCTTCTTTCCTGCTGTTGCTGTTGCTGCTGTTGCTGCTGCTGCTGCTCCTGTGTGTGCCGTTGTTGCCTGGCCCTGTCGGATAGTGCTGCAGCAGTACTGCAGCAGCAGAACTCCCGAGCTCTCTAAGGGTTTAGGGTTCAGTGTTTAGGGTTTAGGGTTTAGGGTTTAGGGTTTGCGGCGCAGGTCAGGGCGCGCGCCACTTCTGCCGCGCTGTCGCCTCCCACGCGCCCTGGTTGCCTCCCCTAACCCCATCACCTGCAGCAGCAGCAGCAGCAGCAGCAACAGCAGCAACAGCAGCAGCAGCAGCACAACCAGCAGTAAAGGCAACGCGCGGTGATGTTTGCGGCTCTGCTGAAGGTCGCGGCACCCGTCGCATTAATCTGGGGCATTACACTAACCGCCTGCTGCCTCCTGTGGGGAGCAGCAGCAGCAGCAGCAGCAGCGTAAGCAGCAGCAGCAGCAGCAGCAGCTTCTGGGGTACAGGCCAGCAGCAATCCCCTCATGTGCATCAGCATCACTGTACACAGCAGCAGCAGCAACAGCAGCAGCAGTGTGCAGCTACCCAGGGAGTCTCCCACAGCACTTTGTGGTTTACCTGCTGTGCTGCGGAGGCCCTCTGCAGCAGCAGCAGCAGCAATGGCGGAACTGCAGCAGGCTTGTCGCTGCAGAATCAACTCGCAGCAGTAGTTGCGGAGGCTCGCGCTCGTCAAATGCTCTTCCGCAAGACGCTGCTGCAGCTTGCCTTGCAGCAGCAGCAGCAGCAGGAGCAGCAGCAAGAGCAGCAGGAGCCACTTACTGAGCGACAACTGAGTTTGTTGTTGTCTGGTGGTGGGGCTGTGTTTGTTGTGTTGGAGTGCATGCATTTGCTGCTGCAGCTGCAGCCGTCGTACAAGAGCAGCAGCAGCAGCAGCAGCAGCAGCATTGACTTGCGGAGCGTTTTGGTGCAGCAGCTATCCGCATTTGCTGCTACCTGCAGCAGTGAGGGCCTCCCTGTGTTTGTCTTGGTGCCGTTTAGCACAGCAGAGGCTGCTCCTGCTGCTGCTGCTGCTGCTGCTGCACGTCGGCTGCTGCCTGTGCGGCTGCGGCTCTCGGAGCTTGTGGGGCGTGACCTGCTGCAGCCGTATATAATTGAAGGGGTTTTGTCTTTGCCTGAGTCTCTTTCTGAGCAGCAGAGGGCAGCTATTTTGCTGCTGCTGCTGCGGCGCATGCACGGCACAACTGCAGCACATGCTGAAGACCAGCACTTACAGCGTCTCGCCAGGTAAGCCTGCTGCTGACAGGGCCTGTTATGCTGCTGCTCTTGCTGCTGCTGCTGCTGCTGCGCGTGATGCTGCTGCTGTTTCTAGGACATGCATGCACCCTTCAGCTGCGTTGGTCGGCGCTCATGTTGCTTCTGCTGTTGCTGCTGCAGCTGTTGCTGCTGCTACTGCTGATGCTGCTACTGTTGCTGCTGGTGCTGCTGCTGTGGATTTGCAGCATCGGAAGCTTGTGGACCTGCGGCTTCTCGGTGGCGGATTTGCGATCTCTGCTGCGCGCTGCCGTCACCAACTGCATGCAGCGGCAGCTATCCAGCAGCAGCAGCAGCAGCAGCAGCAGGCTGTCTACTGCTGACCTGCGGCAGGCGCTGCTGTCTGTGTGCCCCTCAGCAGTGCGGCTGCTGCAGGTCGGCAGCGTGCAGCGGGTGCTGCCTGCTTTGGTGGTGCCCAGGGACGCTGCAGCACAGGAAGCATTTGCTGCTGCTGCTGCTTCTCCTGCAGCAGAAGGGCGGCTCACCTACTTCGCCTACACGCGCAGCAGCAACAACAGCAGCGGCAGCAACAGCAGCAGCAGCAATAGCAGCAGCAATAGCAGCGATGATACGAGTGCCAGCGACAGGAGCAGCAGGAACGGGGGCAGCGACCGCAGCAGCAGCATCTGCTGCAGCAGAAAGCGGTGCTGGTGTGGCTGCTGCTGCTTGAAGACGCTGCAGGGCCTGAAGGCTGTCAGGGGCAATGGGAGGCTCATGAAGCAGCTAAAGAGAGAAGTTGTGCAGCCATTTAAAGAACAAGCAGACGCAGCAACTACTGTTGCTGCTGCTGCTGCTGCTGCTGCACCGATTGGGTGTATTGTAGAGGGCCCTTCAGGCTCAGGTGCGCCTGCAGCAGTTTTTTGTTTGTTTTTGTTATTTATCTCTTTAAGGTCTTCTTCCTCCTCTTCTTTCTACGCCCTCTTAGTGCTGCTGCTGAGCCCTTCGGCTTTGCTGCTATCTGCAGCATCGGACGCGCCTCCTCCTTGCCGCGTACTGATGTGCTGCTGCCGCTGTTGCTGCTGCTGCGTTTGCTGCAGGCAAGTCGTTTGTGTGCGGCTGCTTGGCTGCTGCTGCTGGCGCTGTTTTGCTGCGTCTCTCTGCTGCTGATATACTACGAAAGGAGGTTGCTGCAGCAGATAAGCAGCTGCTGAGGGTCTTCTCAACTTTGCGCCTTGTCACGCCTGCAGTGCTGCTAATCGAGGACATTGATATCCTTTGCAGCAGCAGCAGCAGCAGCAGCGGCGGCAGCAACGTAGTGGGGACGCTGCTGCAGCAGATTGATGAGCTCGCGCTGCTGCGGAGGTTCAGCGCAGATGAAACCCAAAGAAAGACTGCCCTAGGCGTGCTGCTGCTGGCAACAGCAACCGATGCAGCAAACATCGACAGCAGGCTTCTGCTTGTTAGTAACCCGCTGCTGCTGCTGCTGCTGCTGTTGCTGCTGCTGCTGCACGCGGCGGTGCTGCTGCTACCGTGTTCCTGCAGCGTGTATCAACAACGTTCAGCTGGCTTCGGGTGTGCTGCTGCTGCTGGTCTGCCTCCTGCTGCTGCACGTTGGTGCTGCTGTTAATCTTGTTGCTTTTCCTGCTGCTGCTGCTGCTGCGGTGTGCTCTTGTTGCAGCCACACCGCCTGGGAAGAGTCTTCAGCCTCTCCGGGAGCCCCCGCAGAGACCCTGCAGCAGCAGCAGCAGCGCTGCTGCAGCAGTGCCTCGTTGGCCGCTGCAGCCCGGCAACAACGAAGAAGGATCTGCTGCAGCTGGCACGCTCGCTACTCAGCAGCAGCAGCAACAGCAACAGCAGCAGCAGCAAAAGCCCAGCAGCAGCAACAGCTGCTTGCGGCCTCTCTCCGAGCTTCTGCGTTTCTCTCTGCCAAGAGGCAGCCGTTGCAGCCGTCAGACGCCACCAGCAGCAGCAGCAGCAACAGCAGCAGCAGCAACAGAAACAGCAACAGCAACAGCAGAGTACGATGATTGAGCTGTGTGATTTAGTTGAGGCGGCGAAACGCATGCGTCTGCCCCCACAGTAATATTCAGCTGCCTGTAGCAGCAGCAGCAACAGAAGCAGCAGCAGCAGCTGTTGCTGCTGCTACTGCTGCGTCAAGTTCTTTAAGAGCTTGCTGCTGCTGCGCTTAAACTGGCACATATTTCCATAACCTGACGGCATTTGAGGATCTGCAGCAGCAGCAACTCCTGTGGTTGCTGTTGTTGCTGCGCGCGTTGCTGCTGCTGTTGGTGGGACTGCCGCTGTTTCTGCTGCTGCTGCTGCTGTTAGTGCTACTGCAACTGCCTCTGCTTCTGCAGCTGCTGCTGCTGCTACTGCTACGCGGGTCAGCAACTCTGCAGCCGACAGAACCTGCATCGTGACTTCTGCCTGCTGCTACTGGTGCAGCAGCAGCAGCAGCCAGCAGCAGTACTAGTAGCCGCAGCAGCAAAACTGCAGGGCCTTGCCTAGCGCTTGTGGGTGCTCAGCAAGAGCAGCCAGTGACGCACCTGCTGCCAGCTTCCCAGCTGCTGCTGCTGCTGCTGCTGCTGCTGCTGCAACAGAATGCACCACCAGCAGAAACAACCACTCCTGCAGCAGCGCTTCTGCAGCAGCGCTTCTGCAGCAGCGCTTCTGCAGCAGCACCACCACTACCAGCAACAGCAGCAGAAGCAGAAGCAGAAGCAGCAGCAGCAGAAGCAGCAGAAGCAGAAGCAGCAGCAGCAGAAGCAGCAGCAGCAGGTTCAAGTGCGCCTGCTGAGTCCCTTACGCCGTAAGGTTTTGCGTTTTGCTCTGAAGTCGCTGCAGCACCAGCGGTCAGAGGCTTCTGCTTCACAGAAGACATCGAAGGGCTCTTCATCATCTGTTGCTGCTGCTGCTGCTTCTGCCTGCTGCTGCTGCAGCAAGCCAGCCAGCTCATGCAGGAACGCAGCTCCCCGCAAGCGCCGCTCTGCAGCAGCAGCAGCAGCAGCAGCAGCGTCGCTTGGGCTGCCACTTCCGCTGCTGCTGCCCTCATGTGCGGTGTAAGGATTGGTGAGTAGGGTCTTTTGCTCAGCAGCAGCAGCAGCAGCAGCAGCAGCAGCAGCATAGCAGCCTGCAATGTCTGTCATAATACCCGAAATTGGGCAGACAACAAACCCCACCTCTTTTGCTGCTTCCATCCGCAAGCAGCGCGAGCCGCAGCAGTGCAGCAAACCGCTCTCGCTGCAACGATACATCTCACCCCCTAACGCCTCAATGCTGCAGCGGCTTCCTGAACATACATGCTCTGCTGCTGCTGCTGCTGTTGCTGCTGTTGTTGCTGCTGCTGCTGCTGCTGGCGGTGGGGGTGCGGAAGGAGTGAGAGGTCCGCCTCTACCCGCTGCTGCGTCCGCAGACGGAGGGAAGGGGCTTGCAGCAGCAGCAGCAGCAGCAACTGCTGCTGCTGCTGCTGCCCCCTGTTGGGGTTGCTGCTGCTGCAGGGGATGCTGCGCGCCCTCGTGCTGCGTAAGGTGCAAGCGCTGCTGCTGCTGCTGCTGTTGCTGCTTCTGCTGTTGCTGCTGGAGCTGCATCGCGGCTTGCATCTCCGCGAACTGGAGAAGCGCTTCATCGATTTCGCTGCTGTTGCTACTGTTGCTGTTGCTGCTGCTGTTGCTGCTGGCGCTGCTGCTGAGCTGCCGGCGTTTTTTGAGTGGTCCGAACCACTGCTGCTGCTGCTGTTGCTGCTGCTGCAGCAGCAGCAGATGATTGTGTTGCTGCAGGAGCAGCTGCGATCTGAGTTTTTTCCTCTGTGCCTCCTCCTTACACTGCGCTATGAACGCTTCTCTCGTCGTGCTGCTACTGCTGCTGCTGCTGCTGCTGCTGCTGCTGCTGCTGCTTCGTCGTGCAGCAGCAGCAGGCAGCACCTGCTGCCACAAGTATGAACAGACAGACAAACGCCGCAGCCGTCTGCACACCATCGGCAGCGAGACAGCCAGCTCTAAGGGCGGCAGCAGCAGCAGCACAGACAGCAGCAGCGAATCACTCAAACGCAGCAGCAAACAACCGGGACCCCCCATCTCCTCCAACCCGCTGCTGCTGCTGTCCTTGCTGCTGCTGTTGTTCTTGTTGCTGCTGCTGTCCTTGCTGCTGCTGCTGCTGCCCTTGCTGCTGCTGCTGGCGCTGCTGTTGCAGCTGGAGCAACCAAGGAGGCAACCGCAGCAGCAGCGGCTAATTAGCTGCGGTTCTCTACTGTCCACCTCCATCATATTTGCTGCTGCACCTTCGCTGCTGCTGCTGCTGCTGCTGCTGCTGCTGACGCTGATGCTCTTCCTATTGCTGCTACCCACTGATCGTACTGCAGCAGCACTTGCAGCTGCTGCAGTACGATCAGTTGGTAGCACGCCCGCACCTGCGGTCGGCAGTGCTGCTGCTGTTGCTGTTGCTGCTGCTGCTGTCGCTGCTGCTGCTACTACTACTGCTGCTGCTGCTGCATCTCCACGCAGCGCAGAAGATGACAGCAGTCGCTCCTCAATGCTGAGAGCGGCGTTCGAAGGGATCGGGCACTACCTCTGCTGCTGTTGTTGCTGCTGTTGTTGCTGCTGTTGTTGCTGCTACTGTTGCTGCTAATGTTGCTGCTGCAGGTTGCTGCTGCTACTACTGTTGCTCCTGATGCAGACCGCTGCAACTGGTCTGCTGCTGCTGCTGCTGCTGCTGCTGCTGCACGGAGGTCCACCCACGCAAGCAGGAGGCCCAGCGAGAATCCTTCTTGCTGCTGTCTCTTTTTGTTTTAAATAACATCTCTAGTCTACAACACACACCTGCTGCTGCTGGAGCAGCTCCGCAGCAGCAGCTGTGCAGCGCCTCGCATGCGGCGAAGGCCAGGCGAGTCGGTTGTTGCTGCTGCTGCTGCTGTCGCTGTGCTGCTGCTGTTGCTGCTGCAATGGCTGTGCTTGCCTGAAGCGGTAGCAGCAGCTCAAGCAGCAGCCTTCTAACCGAAATAAACAAAATGATTAACTCTTCTTTATTAATCGGTGTGTGGGGTGGCAGCACTCCAGCAGCAGCAGTCTCGAAAGGAGCAGCACGAGGGGCCCGCCTCAACGGCGGCAGCACTAGCGGAAGCAGCAGCAGCAGCTGCTGCAGCTGCAGCTGCAGCAGCAGCAGCAGCAGCCAGCAGCTGCTGCTGCTGCTCTGCGAGTACATCGAAGTTGCAGGTGTGTGCTTTCTGTTAATTATGAATGATTAACGGCCACTGACTCTAATTTTCTGCAGCAAGAGAAGCAGCAGCAGCAACAGCAGCAGCTTAAGATCAACAGCAGCATCAGCAGCAGCGGCTGCGTGCATCGCCCTCCCGAGTGGCTGTCTAAGCATAAAAATATTTATTGTGGTTGTTTAGACAATTTAAAGAGTTATATTTTAATTAAAATGAAAGACTTTGCTTATTTTTTTCTTCCCTTAGGGGGAATTTTAGCGGCTTTGTTGATATTCTTACCGACGCCGCGGATACACCGCGGCTGTATATCTCTGTGCTGTCTGCATCTCCAGTTGGGTCCTCTTCAAATAGGTGTAGCTGCTTGTATTTGTTTATATTCTTTTATTCGTTTATGTTTGACGTCTCTGAAGCTGCGGGAGGTGTACGGTGCAGCAGCAGCAGCAGCAGCAGCAGCAGCAGCAGGCAAGCCGGAGGCCTTAACAACTGCAGCAGGAATTCCTTATAAAGGCAGCAGCAGCTATCAACTCAGACATGAAAGGAACCTCTGGATAGAGCTCTTCTGTCTCGTCTTGTGGCTGTTTGTTTGGCGCTGCGCCCGCCTATTGGGTCGTCACTGGCAGCAGATTGAAGCGCTGAAGGCGGAGGTAGCGCTGCTCAAGCACGAGAGACAGTTCAAGGAAGATGCTGCTGCTGCTGCTGCAGGAGCAGGAGGAGCAGACTCAAAACACAACAGAGAAAACAAACAGCAACACTCAGAAGAAGATGATGGAGACAGGTAACGCTAGCTCAGTAGCTGCAACACAAACTAGCAGCAGCAGCAGCAACAGCAGCAAAAATAGCAGCAGCAGCAGCAGAAGCTGCTGCTGCTGCTGCAACGCAAGCTTTTTCCTTGCTGGGTGTCGCTTTCTTTAGCTTCGTCTTTTCTTCTCTCTCTGTATACAGCCGTTGCACTGCTGCTGTTGCTGCTGTTTTCCTTCTAGTTGTTGCTGCTGCTGCTGTTGTTGTTGTTGCTCCTGTTCTTTTTGTTGTTGCTGCTGCTGTTGCTGCTGCAGTGCAGGGTGTCTGTGCTTGGGGCTATTATTTCTTACGTTGGGTTGAGTTAATGAGTTGTTACAATTTGCCTTTGCCCGTACTATTAATAACTCTTTATTCTCATTATTATTTTATTATTTTGTCTTTATTTATTTTTATTTATTTGCTGCTTCTCTCTTTCTCGGCGTCTTCAGGAAGGGAGGCCAAATTGAAATGATGCGGCTGCGCAAACAGCAGCAGCAGCAGCAGCAAGACAGCGATTAAGGGATATACAACAGCAGCAGCAGCAAGATAGCTTCAAGCGGTTTGCTTCGGAGTTTCTGTTTACCTTATCCTTCATCTTCTCTGTCTTTTCGTTCTCGCCTCCAGCTGGGGCGAGCACTGAGGCCCTCCTTTAATACACACTTTGTGCTGCACACAGCAGCAGCAACAGCAGCTGCAGCAGCAGCTGCTGCTGCCGCTGCTGACGTTGCTGCAACAGGTCATTGCAGGTAAAATCTCCGCTGCCTCTGGGTGCAGCAGCTGCTCCGCTGCTCCAGCAACTGCAGCTGCTGCAGCCGCTGCTGCTGCAGCAGCAGCAGCAGCCGCTGGCTCAGCTGCAGTTGCTGCTGCAGCTGCAGCAGCTCCTGCTGCTGCATTTTGGGTGTTTGCTGCGGACTTCAGAGCAGCGCAATGAGCGGCGAATTTCAAAATAAATAAACAGAAAGGTTTCACTAAAGGCATAAAGCTGCCGATACACCGCAAGAGCTGCCTATACACCTCAAATTAGGGCAAGAGACACCTTAAGCTGCCTATACACCTTAAGCTGCCTATACACCTCAAGCTGCCTATACACCTTAAGCTGCCTATACACCTGAAGCTGCCTATACACCTGAATTAACTGGCGGCTAGCAGCTGCTGCATCTCCGTTTTGTTGTCTCTCTGCTGTCTGCTGCTGCTGCCTTTGTGCTGCGACTTCTTCGGAGGCGCTGCTTAAAAGAATTGCGGTGATATATATATATATATATATATATATATATATATATATATATATATATA
>NW_013550294.1:2466-8198 GCF_000499425.1 Eimeria acervulina | reverse complement strand
CCTCAACACAGCAGCAGCAGCAGCAGCAGCTGCTGCTGCTGCTGCTTCTGCTTCAGCTGTAGCTGCTGCTGCTGCTACTGCTGCTGCTACTGCTGTTCCTACTGCTGCTGCTGGTGATGCAGATGCTGCAGATGCTGTAGCTACTGTTGCTGCTGCAGCTGCTGCTGCTACTGCTGCTACTACTGCTGCTGCTAGTGCTGCTGCAGATGCAGCAACTGCTGCTGCCGGTGTTGCTCCTGCTGCAGATGCTGTTGCAGCAGTTGCTGCTGCTGCAGATGCTGCTGCAGCACAGCAGCACATCTTTTTGTGTTTGTTTTTAATTAATCAAACAAAAACGAGAAAGTTTAATAAATTGAGCTGTCTTTCTTACAGCATACAAACGCCTGCTAGTTGCAGAGGCTGAGGTGAAATAAAAATAAAAATAATTATAATAAAACACAACTGATCTCCATCGATCTGCAGCAGCATTCTTTGCTGCTGTTGCTGCAGCAGCAGCAGCAGCAGCAAAGTAGTCCCCCCAAATGCACGCATGCAACTGCACAGAGACTTCAATCGACCTGCAACAGCACGCTTTGCTGCTGCTGTTGCTGCTGCTGTTGCTGCTGCTGCTGCAGCATTTTTTGCTGCTCTGCTGCTGCTGCAGCAGCAGCACTCTTTGCTGCTTGTGCTTGTGCTGCTGCTGCTGCTGCAGCATAAATGCATAAATGCACGCAGAGTTTTTAAAAGATTTAATACTGCAGCACTCAGACAATTCTTTTTTAGTTTTTGAGGTGTAACTACAAAAAGTTTATGTAGGCGGGTGTATATAAATAAATAGAGAGTTAATAAATGCATCAGAAGCTGCTTCAGGTGTACGTACAGCTCAAACATTTGCAGTTTATTTATTTTTTGTTTAATTTAAAGAAAAGGAACAAAAAACAAAAACGAAAAGCAGAAAAGACATGAGGTAGAGAGAAAGACAGCGAAGCAAACCTCAGCAACAAACAAAACCCTAAACCCTAAACCCTAAACCCTAAACCCTAAACACTAAACCCTAAACCCTAACTAAATAAAACTAATTATACCTAACTCATATGCGGCTATCTGTATATACACCTCAACTCTATGCAGATATTACCGTTTCGAAGTAAACGCAAACAACAGACGCTTCATTCTCTGAATGCAACTTGCTGCTGCTGTTGCTGCTCCTGATGCTGCTGCTGCTGCTGCTGCTGTTGCTGTTATTGTTGTTGCTGCTGCTGCTGCAGCAGGATGCTGGGGGAACGCTTCAGCTACATAGTAATATGTGTCTGACTGATGATAGTTAAAGTCAAGATTAAAAGAAAATGTTTTCTTGCTGAAGACAGCAGCAGAGAAAAGCGAGTGCAGCAATTAACAAACGCAACATTTTGCTGCTGCATTTTTATTATATTTATTTCTATTCTTGCTTTTTAAAAAGTATGCATTTAAGGTTCAGACACGTTGAGGTGTATGCGCAGCTCTGTCGCTGTCTACTACTGGAGTTGTCTGTGTATATAATCTCATCTTGTTTTGGGTTTAATTCTTCTAAATAATAAGATAATATTAAAATAAATATAGGAGTGAAAGAAAAGAGAAAAACTTCAAAACAGACAAGCCCCTACACGTCTCTGTTGCTACGCGTCTTGTACGGGTGTGTGCGTATAAATATATTTTCTTGTAGCTACTGAGGGCACTGTACTGAATAAATAAAGAGCAAAGAGTATAGACAGGTAAAATAAAAAGAATTAAAGAAATAAATACATAAAAAAGATTTCTTTATCTTTACTTTGAGCCTTCATTGATGGGCTGTATAGGCAGCTCTTAACGGCAGGGGTAGGCGGCGGTGCGATGTATAGAGTTTCTGCATAAACTGGGGTATAATAGGCTTGTTTTTCAGGAAAAAATGAATACTTTTGTTTAAAAACATTAATAAAAAGAAAGAAATACGAAATAATAAAGATTTAAGGGTATAAACAGCACTTCTCTACATCAACTGCTGCGCGCGCCAGAGCCTCCTCATCGGGTTGGGCAGTGCTGCTGAGAGTTTCTGAGTATATTTTGTATGAATTAATATAACAAAATACAGTATAAAAAGCATTTTTAGGGTATTATATTTAAAATAATACTATTTAAAATGACTAAATTAATTATTTTCCCCCTCTTTCTCACTGCAATCAACACCAGTCGGCGATGCTCTTCGTTACTCCGCCCGCACGGCTGCGTCTGTTAATTGTATATTTTATTTGTTTTGTTTCTGCAGCAAGTATTAAAGTTACTACTTTATTTAGGGTTTATTAGTGTTATTTATGTCTAAAGAGAGTTATTTATCGGTTTGTTTCACCCCAAGAAGCAACAGAAACAGAGACAGCAACAGCAGCAGCAGCAGCAGCAACAGCAGCAGCAGCAGCAGGGGCCCTCGGGCGTTATACGCAACCCCGTCTGTTGTATACACCTCCTACTAATCACCTCTTGCTGCTTGTGTAGATGTCCTCTTTCTTCCGTTTCTTTCTTTATTGTCTGTTATTATTTAAACGGCGCTGTTAATGTTATGTTTATCTTCATCTCTGCTTCACTCTCTTGCTGCTGCTGCTTGCGTCTTTGCTGCTGAAGCTTGCTTACACCGGGCCTCAACTGGCTGCTGCTGCTGCTGTATGTGTTGCGGTGTATGCACACTTTAGCCAGCAGCTCTTCTATTGTTTATAAGCAGCAACTCCTTCACTCATTTCTCTTCAAACTATACAAGAATAACTCGAGCTGCTGAAGCAGAACGGCAGCAGCCGCCGCAGCAGCAAACGAAACGGCAACAGCAGCAGCAGCAGCAGCAGCACCTTGCGCCCTGAGGTGTACGCCGATATTATCTGATGTCTGCAAACGCCCGGTGCTGCAGCTATTTAAAATTATTTTTTGCTTCTTCTTTCTTATTACATCGCTTCATATAACTTCTTTTTCTCGGCTGTTTAGCAGCAGCAGCAGCAGCAGCAGCAGCAGCAGCAGCTGGAGTTATTATTATACATCTCTTGTGGTGTATACACAGCTGTCGATGTATATACTTGCTAAAAGGGTTTTTCTTCAGTTCTCTACAGCAGCAGATATTATTTTGTTATTTTGTTTGCTTTTTAACTTTCTTATTTGCTGCTCTTCTCTGCTCTTCACTTCGTCTTTTTGCTGCTGAGCTGCTGCACATACACCGCAATCTCTCTGCTGTTCATATTCTAAACAACCTGCCTATACACCTAAAATATTAACCCTCATATCATACAAATAGAAGGGGCAGCCGTTGCTCTCTCTCGATACTGCACAGCAGCAGGAGCTGTTTGTTTCTTCTTCTTTCTGCTGCTCCTGCTGCTGCTCCTCCTCCTGCTGCTCCTGCTGCTGCTGCTGCTGCTGCTGCTGCTGCTCGTTTCAGTGCAGCAGGAAGCAGCAGCTGCTCTGCTGCTCTGTCTTTCTTTATATTCACTCAAGATGGAAGGTAGCAAGCTAGCGATACCCCTCTTAGCTCTTCGCCCCTTAGAAGACCGCAGCGCTGCTGCTCGTCAGCCTGAAGCTATATTTGCTGCAAGAGAGCAGCAGCAGCAGCAGCAGCAGCAAACGCTGTTGCTGCTGCAGCAGCAGCAAACGCGGAGTCAGGATTCTGCAGGCTGCACGGCTGCATCGCCACCGCCGCCTACTGCTGCTGCTGCTGCTGCTGCTGATATTACTTCTGGTGTCTGTGCAGCGGGAGGTGCAGACAGCTGCAGCAGAATAACTAAAGAGAGAGCACCTCTTAGCTTTGCTGCTTCTTCCTTGCATGCACTGCTGCAGCTGGAGGATAATGGGCCTCCGCAAAAGGACAGCAGCAGCAGCACTGGGGGTGCAGCTGCTGCTGCACGCAGCAGCAGCAGCAGCAGCAACAGCAACAGCAGCAGCAGCAGCTCATTGCTGCTGCAAGACTCCCTTGGTGTTGCTGTGTCTCCTGAAGCAGGTTATGTCTCTTCTCCTTTTGCTTCTGGTTCGCCCACTGAAGCACCTGAAGGCGTTATGTTAACCCGCAGCAAACAAAGCCCTGCTGCTGCTGCTGCTGCTGCAGCAGTTCAAATGTCTCTCTCAACTCCTCTCGATAGATTCTTTGATGCCTTTGATGGTGCTGGTGTGCCGCTCGTAGCAAGGATATGCGAGCAGCATGCTGCTGCTGCTTCTGCTGCTGCTGCTGCTTCTGCTGCTGCTGCTGCTGACGACGCCGCCTTCCCTCTAAGCATTCACGAGGGGGCTCTCAAACCCAGCAGCAGCAACAGCAACAGCAGCAGCAGCAGCAGTAGCAGCACGACTACCACCGCCACAACAACAACTGTTGCTGCTGATGCAGCACCAAGCAGCTGCGCATTTCCGCTTAAAACAAATGATGTATTTTATGCGAGAGAAGAAGAAGAGTTGCTGCAGCCTCGGCCTCTTATATCTGGGAGCAGCAGCTGCTACAACAGTAACTGCAGCAGCTGCAGCAGCCAGGCGGGGGATATCCCTGCTGCAGCAGCAGCAGCAGCAGCAGCAGAACATGATGCTGGTTTTGTTGGAGGCCTTAGGGACTCTCCTGAGGTGTCTAGGAAGCTGCAGCAAATAGACAGCAGCAGCAATTTTGACGCTGCAGCAGCAGCAACAACTGCAGCACCATCACCAGCAGCTCCAGCAGCAGCCCCAGCAACCTCCTCCTCCGCAGCAGCAGCAGCAAATGAAGATAATATGAATGGATGTGAAGCAGACAGACTCTTAATAGACTTTCAGCTGCTGCTTATTCTTTTGTTTGATCAAATTTGCTGCATCATCCCCGGCCTTAAGAAGCAAGACAGCGGGGCTTTCTACTCTCTTCACCTGCAGCGGCTTGCTGCAGGTGCTCTTCATCCTACACTTATTAATTATGCTGATATTCTGCTGCCTATCTGCAGCGCAACTAACTTCTTCTCCGATCGCAACAGCAGCAGCAGCAGCAGCAGCAACGGTGCTGCGGGAGGGGAAGGGGGTGATGCTGCTGTTTGTGCAATGAGCAGCAGCAGCAAACCGGATCAACAGCAGCAGCAGCAGCAGCAGCAGGAAAGTATATTGTTGACAGCCTTACGATATCTAGCAAGACACGGCACTGTTGCTGCTGCAGCAATTGCTGAAGCTGTATCCAACTGCCCTGCTGCAGTCTTCATTCAGGTAGTCTCTGCGTTAGAGTGTCTGTACAGCTTACATCGCGTGCTGTCTCCATCAAGTGCTGCAGCAGCAGCAGCAACAGCAAAGATTAATAAAGAGTTAGATCCCAAAGCAATCTGGGGGGATACGAGTGCTGCTGCTGCTGCAGCAGCTGCAGCTGCAGCAGCAGCAGCAGCAGGGCCCGAACAGCAACACCAGTTGCAGCAGCTGCAGCAGCAGCAGCAGCAATTAGTAAAGGCTTCGCCAGCAGCATTTGCTGCTAAAGACTGCTCTTCTTCTTTGTTTGGGTCTGACTGGAGAGAAGATCTAAGGTTAACTTCAGCTGCCTCATCATCGTTCTCTTCTTTAGCTGCTGCTGCTGCTGCTTCTTCTTCTTTTAGGCTTCCCCCTACAAGCCACACGAAGCATCTCTCGCGCACAACTCCTGCAGCAACAGCAACACCAGCAGCAGCAGCAGCAGCAGCAGCTGCTGCTGCTGCTGCTGCTTGTGAAGGGGGTGGGGCTAGTAGAGGCATTCGCAGAGGGGGGTCTGCTGCTGCAGAGACAGAAGCAGCAGCAGCACTTGA
>NW_013550294.1:0-2366 GCF_000499425.1 Eimeria acervulina | reverse complement strand
TTGGGCCTTGCTGCTGCTGCAGCAGCAGCAGCAGCAACTGGTCTGCCGCAACAGCAGTCTCCTTCTCCTGCTGCTCCTTCACCCGCAACAGCAGCAACAACAGCAGCAACAGCAGCAGCAGCAGCAGCAGCAGCAGGGACGCGGTGTACACCCAGTGCAGACTTTATTCCTGCTAGTGTTAATAAGAGGAGACATCCTTCGCTGCAGTCAGAAATATTGAACTGCTGCAGTCCGAAGAGTTTAGCGTTAAGAGGGTCTCGCCTTCTAGGCGAAGTGCTGCATAAGCTTCACTGCGAGCAGCAGCAGCAGCAGCAGCAGCAGCAGCAACAGCAGCAACAGCAGCAGCAACAGGGGACGCGCAATGCAGGGGCGAAAACAAACTCCGCAGCACATACTTTTCCTGCAGATGCTGCTGCAGCGCGCCAACAACAGCAGCAGCAACAGCTGCAGCAGCAGCAGCAGCAGCAGGATCCAGCAGCAGCAGCAGCAGCAGCAGCAGCGGCAGCAGAAGGCGAAAGCGATTCTTTTAGCTCTTCCAGTGTACGTGCGAGGAGAAAGAGGTCAGCCGAGGGAGACAAAGGGTTAGGAGATGCATTAGCACAGCTGGCAGCACTGCAGCAGCAAGTTGCTGCTACTGCTTCTTCTTCAGCAGCAGCAGCAGCAGCAGCAGAAGCAGAAGCAGAAGGCGCCCCGCATGAAGGGCCGCTTAAGACTCATGGATACGGCCTTAGAAAAGCAGCAGCAAAGAAGATGCGTTCAAACTCTGCTCTAAGCAGCAGCAGCAGCAGCAGCAGCTGCAGCAGCAAAGGCCGCACACGACTGACACCAGTAAAAGGAAGCCCCCCGCAGCAACACAGCCGCATGCGAGCAGCAGCAGGAGGTGCAGCAGGAGCAGCAGGAGCAGCAGGAGCTTCTTCTTGTTCCTCTTCTCCTGCTGCTGCATCTGCATCTGACGACATAACATCACCTCCTTCACCGCAGCAGCAACAGCAGCAACAACAGCAGCAACAACATCAGCAGCAACAGCATCAGCAGCAACAGCAGCAGCAGCAACAAGAGCAAGAGCTAGCTGCATGTGCTGCAGCAGCAGGCCTGCATCCCGACTTAGCTGAGCAGCTATTAAAGCTAGCTAACGGCGGCGCAGAACGGCATTCGCAGTTATCGTCAACAATGCGAGGAGTGTTCTTTAATAAGTCTTTAAACCGCTGGGTTTGTACTTGGTCGAGAAACGGGAAGGAGTATCAACGCTCGTGGTCTGCAGGTATATTTAATTAATTAATTAATTAATTTATTTATTTATTTATTATATTTATTTATTTATTTTATTTATTTTATTTATTTATTTATTTGTATTTGTCGGTGTCTTTGTCTTTGTCGAGAAACGGGAAGGAGTATCAACGCTCGTGGTCTGCTGCATGCATATTTAATTTATTTATATTTATATTTATTTATTTATTTATTTATTTATTTATTTATTTTATTTATTTATTTTATTTATTTGTCGTCGTCTTTGTCTTGAAGTGGAAGGGAGTATCAACGCTCGTGGTCTGCTGCATGCATATTTAATTTATTATATTTATTTATTTTATTTTATTATTTATTTATATTTATTTATATTTATTTATATTCAGTTCTTTTTATTTGTTCTATTATAATATGTTTATTTTAGTTTATTTTGTTGTATTGTTTTTATCTTTTTATTATCTTTTTATGTTTATATTTGTCTCTAAGTTTGTTTGTGTGTAGCACACTTATTAAATATTATTAATTATTTTATTTTTAATTATATTTTTATGTTTAAATTTTATTTTATCTTTTTCTGTTTTTCTTATGTTTGTTTATTTTGTTTATTTTGTTTGTCTTATTAAATTAACTTAAATAAAATAAATAAATTAATAAACAAACAAATTAATTAAACAAATAAATAAATAAATAAATAAATAAATAAACATTATATATATTTATATTTATATTTGCTTATTTTGTTTCTAGAAAAGTATATGTGTGTGAGAGACAGCTAAAAAATACAAAGCCTGAATAAATAAACAAAACTAAATAATTAATTAAATAATTAATTAATTAATTAATTAATTAATTAAATATATTTATATATGTTTGTTAATTTTGTTTGTAGGGAAGTATGGATATGAGACAGCGCGAGGCTTGGCTATGCACTGTCGCTTAGAAAAATTATTAAGCGGTGAAGCACATACACTGCAGAAGGGCATGCTAGCTGTATTCAAGCCGGTAATTAATAATCATACTTCTCCTGCTGCTGCTCCTGCTGCTGCTCCTGCTCCTGCTGCTGCGGGGGCTCCAGCTGCTGCTGGTGGTGGTAGTGGTGGTGGTGGTGGTGCTGCTGCTGC
>NW_013550295.1:4729-8227 GCF_000499425.1 Eimeria acervulina | reverse complement strand
ATATATATAAATATATAAATAAAGATAAACAGTAATATATATATATATATATATATATATTATTAAAGATGAAAGACAACAATAAATATATACACTTAGAGATAGCAAAGACAGACAATATATTATTAAAAATAAAAAAGAATAAAGACAGAGAAATAAAAAAATAAATAATAAATAAATAAATAAATAAATAATAAACAAAGACATAAATATAATAAATAATAAACAAAGATATATAATAATATAATATAATAAATAATAAACAGAGAGGGCGGCATAGATATAATAAGCAAACACAAATATAATAAATAAATAAATAAAAATAAATAAGAGACGAAGACAAACAAATAATAAAGTGAGACAAAGACATAAAAATAATATTAAAAATATAAAATTAATAAACAAAGACGTAAAAACAATAAATGAAGACAGATAAATACAAATAATATAAATAAATATATTAAATAAAGATAAAGAAATAAAAATAATAAATAAAAACAAAGTAAAAGCTGCAAGCTGTTATAAACAGATAACAGCCCACAAGGGCCTCCAGCCCAGGCTGCAGCCTGTTTCTGCTGCTGCTGCTGCTGCTGCTGCAGGCAGCGCTAACGCTTTAGACGATCAGCCCATTAAGGCTGAGACGCTAAAGCAGCACTAGGTGCATCAGAAACAGCAGCACCTGCTGTATGTGTTGCTGTTGCTGTTGCTGCTGCTGCTGCTGCTGCTGCTGCCTGTTCCTTCATCTTGCGCAATATATTGACAAAGCCATTCATGCGGCTGCAAGACACGCAAGCAGCAGCAGCAGCAGCAGCAGTAACGCCTGCTCCAGCAGCAGGTGTAAGGGCAGCAGCAGGTGAAGCAGCAGAAGGCAACAGCAGCAATAGCTGCTGCAACAGCTGCAAACACCAGCAGCAGCGGCAAGGTCAAATACACCCAAAGCAGCAGCAGCAACACGAACAGCAACGGGAAAAGCACCTGCTGCAGCAGCAGATGCTGCAGCAGCAGATGCTGCAGCAGCAGATGCTGCAGCAGCAGATGCTGCAGCAGCAGCGCCAGTTGCAGCACCATCAGCAGCAGATGCAGCAGCACCGCCAGTAACAGCGCCAGCAGCTGCAGGAGAAGGAGCAGCAGCAGATAAAGCAGCATCAGCAGCAGCTGCACACGACGCAGCAGCAGCAGCAGATGAAGCAGCAGCGGATCAAGCAGCAGCAGTTCAAGCAGCAGCAGATCAAGCAGCAGCAGATCAAGCAGCAGCAGTTCCAGCAGCAGCAGATCAAGCAGCAGCAGCAGCAGCAGCAGATCAAGCAGCAGCAGCAGCAGCAGCAGATGGAGCAGCAGCAGCAGCAGCAGCAGCAGCACCTGATGGCGATGAACTGCTGCAGCTGAGCCCTTCTTAATATGTCGAGTGGCACAGCTAAAACTTCTTCGGGTCGGCTCCCTCGCAACCCTTGCAGCAGCAGCTGCAGCAAACCAGCCGTAAGCACTGCGTCTGCAGCAGCAGCAGCAGCAGCAGCAGCAACAGCAACAGCAGCAGCAGTAGGTGAAGGTAAGCAGCAAAGAAGAAACTCGCATTCTGCTGCCCCAAACAGCAGCACGAAGAACAGCAAGAGGTATCAGCAGCAGCAGCAGCAACAGAAGCAGCAACAGAAGCAGCAGCAGCAAGACGCAGCAGCAGAAGCTAAGTGCAGCAGCAGAGACACCGCGTTTCAGTCCGCAGCAAACGAAGCAGCAGCGTACTGGATTCTCCTTCATAATGCAGCAGCAACTCGCCATTGCTGCTGCGGCTGCTGCTGCAGTGTACATACACCTCGCTAATACACCCCTAATCGCAACACACGCCCCACAACACAGCTGCTGCTGCTGCTGCAGCAACAGCAGGAGCAGCAGCAACAGCAGGAGCAGCACCAGGAGCAACAGCAACAGCAGCAACAGCAGCAACAACCACAGCAGCAACAGCAACAGCAGCAACAGCAACAGCAGCAACAGCAACAGCAGCAACAGCAGCAGCAGCAGCAGCAGCAGCAGCAACAGCAACAGCAGCAGCAGCAGCAGCAACAGCAGCAGCAGCAGCACACCTGAACTTTGTTGCCGGGTGTCCTCTGGCGAGGGTCTATGCGCTGTGCTTTCGCCCCAAGGAGCATCAGGTGCTGCATCCTGCAGCAGCAGCAGCAGCAGCAGCAGCAGCAGCAGCAGGAAAGAAGTAGGGCATGCGCCATTGGAGGAATCAGCAGCAGCAGTGTCACGAACAGAAACAGCAGCAGCAGCAGCAGTTGCTGCTGCTGCAGAAGGAATCTTCATTAGAACGCAGCAGCAGCAGCAGCGACAGCAGTAACAGCTTCACAAGCTGCTGCAGTAGCAACTGCAGCAGCAGCTGCAGCAACAGCAGCAGCTGCTTCTCCTTACCTAGCCCTGGGGCTCTTAAGGGCAGTTAGCTGCTCTATCAATGCGGATAATCTCGCCGGCACCTTCCTGCTGCTGCTGCTGCTGCTGCTGCTGCTGATGCCGCTGCTGCTGCTGCTAATGTTGTTGCTGCTGCTGCTATTGTTGCTGCTGCTGCGAAGTGAAGAGAAGCCGGTCCTGTAGAATTGGCGGCTAAACGAAGGTGCATACACATGCACAGGCAGCAGCAGCAGCTGCTGCTGCTGTTGTTGTTGCTGCTGCTGTTGCTGTTGCTGCTGCCGCTGCTGATTCTTTGGGCTCGCAGCATTGCGGAGTACAGACACTGCACTTGGCTCCCATCTAAAGGCGGCCGTCTGCCGCTGCTGCTGCAGCAGCAGCAGCAGCAGCAGTAACAGCAGCAGCTGCAGCAACGGATGGCGCTGCATTCGAATTGCTGCTGCTGCTGCAGACGTAGTCCTGTGTGTTAAATCCCGCAGCAGCCGTTCCTTCTGCACCAGCAGCAGCAGCGGCTGCTGCTGCTGCTGCTGCTGCTGTTGCTGCTGCTGCTCGGGCGAGTCTGCAGCAACCCACTAGAAGATCCTAAAAGCATAGTTTATTTATTTATTTATTTGTGCTGAGTATATGAAAAATAAACAAAAGAAAATATATTTATATAATTAAAATAATATATCTGGCGATTACAAAAGAAGACAAATGTCGATTCACCCCTACAAACCCTAAACCCTAAACCCTAAACCCTAAACCCTAAACCCTAAAGGGGTGCGGCGCCGATGTGTCTCAACTGAAATTTTAGTGTGTAGCGCCTTAATTAACTTTTTATTTATTATTTAATGATAGACGGAGGTTTTAATTACTTAGTTAGTGTAGATATCTTTGAATCTGTTGCTGCTGCTGTTGCTGCTGCTGGTCTCGCTGCTGCTGCTGCTGCTGCTGCTGTAGCAGCAGCAGCAGGTGTGTATAGAAACCTTTTTCCTCCCACAGTAAGGATTTATTTGGAGGTTCGTTTGCTGCGTAGAAGACGGAGAAGAAACCCCTGTGAAGTAGCGCTGCAAACCTTGTCTCACCGAGTTGCTGCTGCTGCTGCTGCTGCTGCTGCTG
>NW_013550295.1:0-4629 GCF_000499425.1 Eimeria acervulina | reverse complement strand
GGTTGCTGCTGCTGCTGCTGCTGCTGCTGCTGCTGCTGCTGCAGTACGCGGCGCTGCAGCAGCAGCAGTACGAGGCGCTGCAGCAGCAGCAGTACGAGGCGCTGCAGCACCAGCAGTAGGAGGAGGAGCATCAATGCAGCTGCTGCAGCTGCAGCAGCTGCTGCTGCTGCTGCAGCTGCATTGCGAGGCGCTGCAGCAGCAGCGGTACGAGTATTAGGATAAGCAGCAGCAAGGAGAGCAGCAGCAGCATCAGCAGCAGCAGCATCCAAGAGATAAAGAATATTTATTAATACTTTCATCTCTGTCTTGAGCTGCAATGAGCCTCAAAGCAAATGAAGAACTAAAAGACAAATAAACAAACAAACAAACAAACAAACAAACATAAGAAGTAAAAAATAATTATTAATTTTTATTAACATCGCATGCACTAAGACGTAGACACCCACTTCAAACTATCTCAGGGTAGGCGTAGTTTATATCTATATAGAATTTATGTACATATATATAATTTATACATACATATATATATACTGATATATATATATATATATGTAAATATATTGCATGTATCTTGAGGTGCTGCTAGCTTATCGAAGGCATACAAAAGATAATAAGATTGAATTACATAGCCCTGCATTTAAACAAATTAATTAATCTTCAACGCCTATTACTTGAAATAGATATTGTCTGCATTTAAACTAATTAATTAGTGCAAACGGATACAAACAACATTAAGTTTATCTCTACTTTGATGCATAAGAGTTAAAACTTTTGTATAACGTTTAAGACTGACTCCAATCAATCAATATATATCTATTTACTTGTCTATCTGTCTATTTATTTAATTGTCTATCTATTTATCTATCTATCTGTCTATTTACTTATTTGTTTATTTATCTATCAATCTACCTATATATCTATATCTATGTCTAACTACATATCTATATCTATATCTAACTATATATCTACATCTATATCGATGTATCTATCTGTCTATCTCTATCTATACCTGTATGTATATATCTATCTATATCTATACCTATACATCTATCTATATCTATCTATATATATATATATATATATATATAATATATCTAACTAATATATCTAATTAATATTAATAAAGAGGGTATGATAACATACATAATATTAAAATTTAATAGCAACAGATTCGGCAGCGGCCGTTTAGTCTAGTGGTATGATTCTCGCTTTGGGTGCGAGAGGTCCCGGGTTCAATTCCCGGAACGGCCCGATTTGAAATAAAATAGATCTGAAGTATGTTTTTAAATGCATTTAATTTATTAATCAAGTGCTGGGAGAGTATATTAGCAATGGCTTTCGTATTTCTTTTATATATTCTACTGTGAAGGCATAATAATGCTTAAGTCATATAGTTTATTAACAGAGCTTCTTGATTATTAATGAGGTTTCTTATACTATTATCCAGCTTCTCGAGCTATTCTTATTTGTTTGAACAGCCAGTTATGAGAGAAGCACTTCTAGTAAATCTACAACTGACAGCGTAGAGCTTATTCCCATGTATATTGGCTGTTTCTGCACTTTTCTTGAGACTGAATGCATGCATTAAGCCGCTGATTAGCAGTAAATGCACCGACAATAATGATAATTTCATAGGATTTGGTTTTAGTAGTTTTCGACGACTGCAACTATCGATATGGCTTGTAAAGTGCCTCAAAAATAATTACAGTTCATGTTCGCTATACCGGATAAATAAGCATATATATGTACATATATATATATATATATATTTACTTCTTTATTTAGATTCATTCGCAGTAGGCAACAGAAGGAAATCTCCGAATATTCTGTAAAAATAAATGAAGATGACGGATGCAAGAGCATCAACAGCATCTGCCTAAACAACAGATACAGAGCATGCCAATAAGCAATGCAGAAGAACATTAAAACGCAAACTCAAAAGAATCTGCACTTAATAATAATTAAAAGGGCCGTTCCGGGAATTGAACCCGGGACCTCTCGCACCCAAAGCGAGAATCATACCACTAGACTAAACGGCCGCTGCCGACAGAGTCGACATAATAACACCACTGTGCGTTGATGATTATGAGGCTTTGGATGCCAGAGGTCCGGGGTTCAATTCCCGGAGCTGGTTGTTTTAGTTATTATTAAGTGCAGATCTCTTTGAGCTTATGTTTAAAGGTTCTACTGCATTGTTTATTAGGTGGCACTGTACCTGCTGTTCTTGCAGATGTTGCTGCTCTTTATCGTTTCAAGGCTCAACCACAAGTAAGAATGCTCAATTCCAGTGATGAAGTACCAACATTTCTGCGACAAGTGCTGTGTAGTTATGGCAAACGTAGCGGCGCATGCAACTCAATTGACAGCTTAAAAGAAACCTCTTAATCTCGCTTAGCCGATGCATGATGCTGCTGTGCCGACGTCCTCAGTCAAAGATAGAATAACATATTCGCCAACAAAAAAGAAGGAATAAGGGTGTTGATGCAGGTTGCAGCAGCAAAATAGACAAAAATCTTTCTAAATGTGGGTAAAACAAAGCAGGAGAGCAGCAGGAAATGGTGCAGCGGGTGAGGCCGATGCATCAGCTGGAGCAGCAACAGCAGCAGCAACTGCTATCAAGATTTCATGCAAAAGGCCGGCAACTACAAGCTTCGTAGTTATGAGACAAAGGCCACTTAAATCCCTTAAGAAGCCAATAATAGAGCGTAGGCTGTGAGACAATGCTCAGCTTAGCCTTGGTCGTGCCTTTGTTTGTATTGATGCATATAACCTATCTCTCGATCTATGTCTCCCACTCGTTAACAAAACATATTAACAGCCAACCACTCCTACTAGAATGTTCGTAGACTTGGTATCTGCACATAAGGGCAAAACTCTCTACTCCTCTTCTTTAACTCTCTAGAAACCACTACTGTTCGTAGGTCTTTAACGCTGCGCTGCATGCACGGCGCACACAGCCCCTGCAGTACTGCAATGCATGATATATGATGCAGCTTTTCATGCTTACCCAAGAGTTTGGCGGAAAGAGCCACTACAAGCAAACAAATGAGTTAGCAGAATGCTGTCAATAGATGCTGTTACCGTTGGAGTCTGCTGGGTCCTGCGTATATAGAGCATTAGAAAATGGTTCTTCTAGAATTTCGAGATGACAGAAAGAGTTCTTTGACTTAACAGAGTTGACTAATATGCTGTGAAAGCGTCTGTTGTTGCTGTCCTTGCTGTTGGGGCAGTCATTCTGATTTATCAGACTTGTACATTCGTCACACCCCGGTAAACATATATATAATGAGCGCTTTATTATTTCCCTTCTTCATTGAAGCTAATTCTCTTTTAAGATCGGTTTCTTGCTGAAGGGAAGTTTCTGTTAATTTACTCTACAATGCGACGATCACATTCAAGTCGTGCGTTGGCGGCTTCTGGTTTGAATGGCTCGCGTATAAAGGGGAGGGAAGCCGAATGAAATCAGCCAGTGTTTTGTTTTTAAATAAATTAATTAAATTACTTAATTAATATAAATTAAAATATTATCAACAAGGAAACAGAGAAAAGGAGAAATAGATTGCAAGCTACGTTGAACGAGATGAACGAGCAGAGTCACCATGTAACACTGATATTTTCTTGAATATTGGGGAAGGAAACTTGACTATTTCTCCTTTCTTTTCGTTTCTAATACGAGAAATTAAACATTAATATATATATTTACATAATCATCGATTTATATGCATCATATGGAGAATAATAAAATGAAGAAATCAATACAAACATACGAAAATCATACAATTGACCGCGCTCGGCCAGATTGCCTCACCTTAGCGAAACTGAACAACCCTCACGGTTATTAAAGAACGCGGAAAATAAATTCTCTTTTAAAAAACAAAATAAAAAGCAATTTAAATATGCTTTTTCCCTACCTCCCTCTTGATTTATTTCTACTTTTTGACGGCTTCCTCTCCCCGCACCAACCTTTGTTTCGAAGGTTCATTGCAAGGTTAGCAGGAAGATCTGCGCACTTTCCTTAGCAAATATCCATCTAAGAACGCAGAAAATAAACTCTCTTTTTAAACACAGAATACAACTTAGTTTAAATATGCCTTTCCCCTACCTCCCTCTTGATTTATTTCTACTTTTTGATGGCTTCCTTACCCTGGTTTCTATGGTTCAGTGCTAGATTAGAAAGAGGATCTGCCTGTTTTCTTTAGCAAATATCCATCTAAGAACGCAGAAAATAAACTCTCTTTTCAAAAATAAAATACAACCTAATTTAAATACGTTCTCCCCCTACCTCCCTCTTGATTTATTTCTACTTTTTGATGGCTTCCTTACTCTCGTTTCTAGGGTCCACTGCAAGAGTAGGAGGAGGATCTGCGCGCTTTTTTTAGCAAATATCCATCTACAAACGGAGAAAAACTCTTTTGAAAAACAAAATAAAGCTTAGTTTAAATGCGCTCTTCCCCTATCCGCCTCGATTTATTTCTACTTTTTGATGGCTTCCTTACCCTCGTTTCTAGGGTTCAGTGCAAGATTAGGAAGAGAATCTGCCTGCTTTCTTTAGCAAATATCCATTGGAAATGTATCTAGAGTTGATGCAAGTTACTGATTGTTATTATACTGACAGTTTCTTATAATAAA
>NW_013550296.1:1116-8247 GCF_000499425.1 Eimeria acervulina | reverse complement strand
TGTCTGCGCTGCGCAGCAGCAGATGCAGCAGCAGCAGCAGATGCAGCAGCAGCAGCAGCAGATGCAGCAGCAGCAGCAGCACCTTGGTGCCATTACTTTTAAATACAAGGTCTGCATCTCCTGCCGTTGCTGCTGCTACAAACGCTGAGATGGTTATTGCAACGGATGCTGCTGTTGCTGCAGCTACTCTTACTACTGTAGCTGCTGCTGCTGCTGCAGCTACTCTTACTACTGTAGCTGCTGCTGCTGCTACTGCTGCTGCTGCTGCTGCTGCTAGCTGGCAGCAGTTTTACTATATTTTCCTCCCCCTACTCCGGACTTCTTTTTTAAAAAGGGATGGCGCTGCGTAGGAGGGAGTGCTGCTGCAGCTCCTTCTTCCGGCTGCTGCTGCTGTTGCTGTTGCTGCTGCTGCTGCTGCTGCTGCTGCTGCTGCTGGTCTAGGGTTGCTGCTAAAGGAGTGCGTGACTTCAGCGTGGGGATCGGTTCCTCTTCCCAAGAGAAGGACCGCCCTGCAGCAGCTTCTAGCTGCTGCTGCTGCTGCTGTGGTTGCTGCTGCTGCTGCTGCTGCTGCTGCTGCTGCTGCTGTAGATGTTTGGCGAGCTCTTCAACTCTTCTGCGGGGCCGCAGCGTGGGGATCGGATCCTCTTCCCAGGAGAACGATGAGGGGAAGGAAGAGGTTTGCTGCTGCTGCTGCAGCTGCAGCTGCTGCAACAGTTCTGCAGCATCGCTTGCTGCTGCTGCTGCTGCTGCTGCTGCTGCTTTGTCTCCAGGCCGCCTCAGCCCCAGCTGCGCAGACAACTTTTCAACGGAAGGCCATATGTGATTCTCCAGTACCGGTGCTGCTGCTGCTCCCCCTTCTGCTGCTGTTGCTGTTGCTGCTGCTGCTGCTGCTGCTGCTGCACGTACCCGCAGGTCTTCCTCGCTGCTGCTGCTGTCTAAAGAAAGACCAAAGTGCGGAGACTGCAAACGAGCCCTTGAAGACCCGCCTAAACACCACAGCAGCAGCAGCAGCAGCAACAGCAGCAGCAGCAACAGCAGCAGCAGCAGCAGCATAGACAGAGAAGAGAAAGCGGTGAATACAACTTCAGCTAGAGCAGCAACAACACGAACAGAAGCGCTGGGGGTCTGTCGCAGCAACAGCTGCAGCAACAGCTGCAGCAACAGCTGCAGCAACAGCAGCAGCAACAGCAGCAGCAACTGCATCAACTGCAGCAGCAGCAACTGCAGCAGCAGCAGCAGCAGCAGCAGCAGCAGCAGCAGCGGTTGCTGTTGGATCGTACCTGTTCTGGATCTGGGCCGCAAGTTGTCGGCAGCTGCAGCAGCAGCAAAAAGCCCTTCTGCTGCTGTTTCTAAATCATGTCCACCATATTTCCCCTGCTGCTGCTGTTCCTCCTCATGCTGCTGCTGCTGCTGCTGCTGCTGCTGCTCCCCCTCCTGCTGCTGCTGCTGCGGGTCTTTTTCTTCTTCCGTGTCTTGCTGCTGCTGCTCACCCTGCTGTTGCTGCTCCTCCTGTAAGAGCGCGTGCAGCAGCTTTGCAGGAAGCATATCCTTCTGTTTAGCAGCAGCAGCAGCAGCAGCAGCAGCAGCAGCTCTTTTAATATCCCTTGACTGATTTGCTGCTGCTATGCGACGCCTTATGTTCACAGCCTTGAGCACCGCTTCTCTCGCTCTAAGTAATTCGCTTAGCTGCGCCTTCACCCGAACTTGCTGCTGCTGCTGCTCCTCCTCCTCCTCCTCCTGCTGCTCCTTCTGCTGCTGCTGCTGCGGCTGCTGCTGCTGCTGCTGCTGCGTGTCTTCTTGCTGCGCACAGCGAAGGAAGTGGATAATTTGTTTATCTAATGCAGACAGTTTGCTCTTCATGCTGTTTGCTGCTGCAGCTGTTTCCTCCGGCGTGAGTTGCTGCTGCAGCACGTCCCCCTCCTCGCTGCCCTCTGCTGCAGCAGCAGCTGCAGCAGCAGCAGCAGGACGACGCAAGTTTAGACGCCTGCTGACAGCCAAAGGAGATAAATAAGAAGCATCTGTATGACGAAACCCTCTTCCTCCGCATGCACTTCGTCTGCCTCTGAGTGGCCGACCCCAACCCCTGCTGCTGCTGCTGTTGCTGCTGCTGCTGTTGCTGCTGCTGTGGGGCGGATGTCTTTCTGGGGACAGCAGCAGCAGCAGCTGTTGCTCTTCTTCATCCAGAGACGAATAGCCGCTAAGCACACACAAACAGCAGCAGCAAATTGCAGATCAAGCAGCAGCAGCAGCAGCAGCAACTGCTGCTGCTGCTGCTGCAAAGAACGCTACTGCTACGGCTGTCGGTGACAGCAGAGAGAGGCAGGCAGCATGAGCAGCATAATGTGCTCTTCCAGAAACTGCAGCAGCAGCAGCAGCAGCTGCAGCAGCTGCTGCTGCTGCTGCTGCAGCATTTGCTAGAAAGGTAAAACATGACGTCTTCACGCAAAGCCCCCTCCATCCGGTCAGCAGTCTCTATTCAAATTTAGGGTTTAGGGTTTAGGGTTTAGGGTTTAGGGTTTACTCGTCTAGGGTATTTCTCAGCCTCGGTTGCGCTCGCTTGCCTCCTCGTGTTATCGGCCTATGCTGCTGCCTCCCCATTTGCTGCAGCGCCGGCAGCAAACGCTTCATTTGTGTTCTCCACTTGCTGCTGTTGCTGCTGCTGCTGCTGGTTCTGCTGCTGCTGCTGCTTCTGCTACTGCTTCTGCTGCTCGTGGATACCGCCGGTGAGGAGGGTGATGCATCATCAGCAGCCTCCTGCTGCTCTACTTGCTGCTGCAGCAGCAGCTGCTGCTGCTGCTGCAGTAACATTTCCTGCTGCAGCAGCTGCTGCTGCATCATGTGCGCCCATATCATCTGCTGCTGCTGCGGGTCGGCATCCCCCTCCGCAGCAGCAGCAGCAGCAGCATTAGCAGCAGCAGCAAGGTCTAGAACAGGTGCTGCAGCAGAAGGATCTCCCCCTATATATTTTTTATAATCTGCACCAAAGTAAAACTTCATGGAGGCCTCAATTGTTGCTGCTGCTGCTGCTGCTGCTTCATCTTCTTGCGCAGTTTGCTGCTGCTGCTGCTCCGTACACCCCAACGCAGGAAGCTCAGCAGACGGCACGCCTCTGTCTGCTGCTGCTGCTGCTGCTGCTGCTGCTGCTGGCCCCACGCCCTGTAGCATGAAGATGTAAGGGTTCGTCTCCAGCTGCTGCTGCTGCTGCTGCTGCTGCGCTGCTGCTGCATGTTTCCCTCTCCCCAAGGCATCAAGCACATCCACCCCACCCGCAGCAGCAGCAGCAGCAGCAGCAGCAGCAGGATCTAAGAGAGGCAGCCAGCGCTGCGGCAGCCCCAGCAGCACCTCCTCTAAAGGCCCATAGTAGAGCTGCGTATACACATCAAGTGCTTGCTGCCACTGCTGCAGCAGCTGCTCTTCAGGATCTGTCGGGTCGTTGCTGCTGCTTCTGCTGCTGCAGTGTTCAGCAGTAACAGCAGCAGAAGCAGGAGCAGCAGCAGCAGCAGCAGCAGACTCTTCTGCTTCAGAATCTGAAGCACTTAAAGGAAATGACGTAACGGAGTCTTCAGAAGAAGAAGACAGCCACACACCGTCGCCGGTGCTGCTCCTGCTGCTGCTGCTTCTGCTGCTGCGGGGGGGGGCTGCCCTTTGCTGCACAAATGCAACAGCAGCAGAAGCAACGGCAGCAGCAGCAACAACGATAGCAACAGCAGCAGCAGCAAATACAGCAACAGCAGCAGAAACACCAGCAGCAACAGCTGTAGCAGCAGCATCAACAACAGGAACTAGAGCACAAGCAGCAGCAGAAGCAACAACAACAGCAGCAGCAGCAGCATTCGAAGCAGCAGCAACAGCAACAACGGCAGCAACAGCAGCAGCAGCAAATACAGCAACAGCAGCGACACGAACAACACCAGCAGCAGCAACAGCAACAAAAAACAGCAGCAGCAAAAGCAGCACCGGTAGAAACGCATCAGCAGCAGCACACGGTAGCAACAGCAGCAACAGCAGCAGCAACGGCAGCAGCAACAGCAGCAGCAGCAGCAGCTACCGGAGGGGCTTTAGGTACGGGGTTTGGCTCCGGCGGTGCAGTTTGTACTGCAGCTTCTACTGAGGGTTTCTTCTTCCTTGCTGCTGCTGCTGTTGCTGCTGCTGCAGCAGCAGACTCTTCAAACTGCAGCTCCGTAACTATAGGGCCCGTCTTCCCTGCTCTTATTGTACGCACTAGAGGAGCAGCAGCAGCATCAGATTCTGCAGCAAAGCAAAACAGACACAGCAGCAACACCGGCGAAGTGTGCAGCAGCTGCTGCCCCTGCTGCTGCTGCTGCTACACCTGCTGTGGCTTGCTACACATGCTGCTGCTTCTGCTGTAGCTGCTGCTGCTGCATTGCTAGTGCTGCAACTGCTACTACAGTTTCTGCTACCTTTAGTGCTTCTACGACTGCTGCTGCTGCTGCTGCTGCTGCTGCTACAGCTGCTGCTGCATTTAGGGTTAAGGCTTGAGCCCCAGGGCCCACAGCGTAGATCATAGTCCTAGGGCGTACGTTTAGGGTTTAGAGTTTAGGGTTTAGGGTTTAGGGTTTACCTTCGTCCATAGGAGGAGGAATTGCAGAGAGGACCTCGAGTCTTCGCCCACCTCCCCGGCCTCTCGGTTGCTGCTGCTGCTCCACCTGCAGCAGCAGCAGCAGCAGCAGCAGCAGCAGCACGAGCAGCAGCAGCAGCACGAGCAGAAGCACAAGCATCAGCAACAGCAGCACCCGATACAGTAGTCGCAGAAGAGTAAAGAAACAAGGGTTCCTACTTCGTATGCAGGCTAAACCCAAAACCCTAAACCCTAAACCCTAAACCCTAAACCCTAAACCCTAAACCCTTACCGCTGGTGCTTTCTCCCGCTGAGTCCCTCCAGCAGGGAGAGTCATTGCTGCAAATAAACACAACTTGCACAAACCAGCTGCTGCTGCTGCTGTTGTTGTTGTTGCTTTTGCTGCTGCAGCTACTGCAGAGGGTCCTGCCGTCGCTGCGGCTGCTGCAGCTGCTGCTCCTGAGGCTGCTGCTGCTGCTGCTGCTGCTGCTGCTCTCAAGCTGCGAATGATAATACGCCCGGCACTACTGCAACAATAGCAGTAGCAGCAGCCGCAGCAGCAGCACTGGAAGCAGCAGCAACAGCAAGAGTACAAGCAGCAGCAACCGTAGAAACAATATCAACAGCAGCAGCAGCAGCAACAGCAGCAGCAGCAGCAGCAGCCAGTGTTGGGGTGTATGTACGTTTCAAAGCCATGGATGCGACAAGCTCAGTGAAGGATTGCATATGAGGCGCAGCAGCAGAAGGAGCAGCAGCAGCTGCTGTTGCTGACGGTTGCTTTGCTGCTGCAGCGTCTTGCCCTCCTTGAGCACCCCCGCTGCTGCTGCTGCTGCTGCTGCAGGGTTTGGTGCGTAGCCAACCAGCAGCAAATGTATGCGGAGCATTTGCCTGGGGCACGCCGTCCATGTTGCTGCTGCTGCTGCGCTGAAAGCGAGGAGATAGAGGTGCTGCCCACCCCTGCAGCACCTCTGGCTTGCTGATGCTGCGGCGCTGCTGCTGCAGCAGAGCAGCAAATGCTGCATGCGGCTTATCTTTAAGTTGCCTTGAACCTTTCTCTTGGGGGCGCAGCAGCAAGCGGTGAAGGAGTTTGTTCTCTGCTGCAGCTGCTGCAGCTGCTGTTGCTGCTGCTGCTGCTGCTGCTGCATCTATGCTTGTAGCGGGCAAAAGGTTGTGCTGCAGCTGCTGCTGCAGGTGCTGCAGCCGCTGCACACCTTGGGCTTGGCTGTCTGCTGCTAACCCTAGCTGAACAGCAACAGGTCTTGTCAGATACTCAGGCAGCACTTGACTTACTTCTTCTCCTTTTGCTGCTGCTTGCTGCAGTGTGCTTACAATAGTTATACACTCGCGCTGTCTTCCGCGCTGGCTTTGTACTGCTGCTGCTGCTGCTACTGCTGCTGCTGCTGCTGCTGCAGCAGAACCCCCTCCACCGCCAGCGGAACCTCCACCTGCTGCTGCTGCAGCAGCAGAAGCAAAACGCTGCCCTAACGCAGCACGTAATACATGCAACTCCTCCTCTCTGTTTGCTTCACGCTGCTGCTGCTGCTGCTGCTGCTGCCCATGTCCTTCCGGTCCCCCTCCTGCAGCTGCTGCTGCTGTTGTTGTTGCTGCTGCTGAGAGGTGGTTTGAGCTGCTGTAGGGGTCAAAGCAGTAAGGAGCAGGAGCAGCAGCAGCAGCAGCAGCAGCAGCAAACAAAGGAGGGGCTCTCTCTCCGCTGCTGAACTGAGTTTTTGCTGCATCAACAATTTTCGCTGAGAGCCGCAGGGCGTCTGTCATTTGCTGCACTGCAGAGCTGCAGCAGGCCTGAAGAGCAGCAGGAAGCAAACCCTAAACCCTAAACCCTAAACCCTAATAAGACCATCCATACTTAATAAGAAGCAGCAACACTGAAGCAGCAGCAGCAGCAGCAGCAGCAACACAGGCAGCAGCAACAATACACGCTGTACACACAGCTAATGCAGCTTAGAAGACACCCTCAAACTCAACACACAAACCCTAAACCCTAAACCCTAAACCCTAAACCCTAAACCCTAAACCCTAACCTCGTATTGCCGCCTTGAGGCGGTAGCGGCGGCCTTCGTATTCATACTTCTGCTCTCGTAGAATTAAGCAAAGAAAGTCATTGAAAATAAATTAAAATAAAATAAATAAATAATTTAAATTAAATAAATTAAATAAATTATATATTAGGATTGTTCTTCCATGCAGTTGAGTCTGCGATCAGCGAAAACGCCGGCGCTGCTGCTGCTGCTGCTGCTGCTGCTGCTGCTGCTGCTGCTGCATATCTTTGGATTGTCTGACGAGTTAATTGACTCTTTTTACTCATTTTTATTTATTTAAACATCAAACACTCGCCCAAAGAACAACGCAGCATGCAGACAGGACCCTAGCGAGGGCCCCGCTGCCGCTCCAGTGGTGTTGCTGCTCCTGCTGCAATTTCTAACGTCCGATTATCTCTAACATCCTAATCTTTCATTTATTTGCAGCCTTCCTCCATAACCCCTTCTGACGCTGCTGCTGCTGCTACTGCTGCTGCTGCAGTAGCAGCTGCTGCT
>NW_013550296.1:0-1016 GCF_000499425.1 Eimeria acervulina | reverse complement strand
TGTGCTGCAGTGCAGCAGGGGTACGGACGATGTCTGCTGCAGCTGCTGCTGCTGCTGCAGCAGCAGCCGCTGACAGAAGCATCTACAGTGTGAGCAGCAGGAGCAGGGGCAGCAGCAGCAACAGCAGCAGCAGCAACTGCGTGTGCATAGGGAGCCTAGCGCCGCAGCAGCAGGGTTTATCTGTCTTGTGTGTTGTAGCAGCAGCAGAAGAAGATCAGCTGCTGCGTGGAGTACAGCAGCACAAACTGTTGTTTCGTGTTGCTGATAGCAGCGGCTCAATTATTGCTGCTCTGTCCTTAGGGCTGCTGCGCTCTGCTGCTGCTGCTGCTGGAGCAGCAGCAGCAGCAGCAGCAGCAGGACCCGCTGCTTCTGCTGCTGCTGCTGCTTCGACTGCAGCAGCAACAGCAGCAGGAGGCGGAGGGAGAAATGGGCAGCTGTCTGCTGCTGCTTCGGGAGCAGCAGCAGCAGCAGCAGCAGATGCAGCAGCAGCAGCAGCTTCAGTCTCAAGTGCAGGTGTTTCCGCAGCAGAAGCAGAAGCCTTAAAATTGCTGCTGCCGCCTTCTGCTGTTTTGCTGCTAGAGGGTGCATACACCTCTTGGGTCGGCAATAAACTTGTACGCAATAGCTGCTGCTGCTGCTGCTGCTGCATTTGCTATATTGATCTTGTCTCTGCTGCTGCAGCTATTGGGAGTGGCAAGCCGCATGCTGTACTGCTGCACGACTTTTGCTGCTGCTGCTGCTGCTGTATAACTGCTGCTGTTCTCTTACTGCCGCTGTTCTCTTACTGCTGCTGCTGCTGCTGCTGCTGCTGCTGCACTTAGGTTTTGTGCGTCAGCGAAGAGGGGCCTCGCGTCGGTCTTCCAGGTGGCCGCATTAAAGTGTTGGGTTTCTCTGCTCTTTGCTTCTCTTTAACTCCTGATCGCAGCAAAGCATTTGCAGCAGCAACAGGAGCAGCAGCAGCAGCAGCAGCAGCAGCAGCAGCAGGGGGAGGGCCTGCTGCTGCTAATCCTGCTTCC
>NW_013550297.1:59674-62752 GCF_000499425.1 Eimeria acervulina | reverse complement strand
ATGTACATATAATATATGCCATGCATAGATAATAAAGTAGATATTATATATAAATATAATTATATTATATTAAAGTAGAAAACAATAATAATATAATATAATATACATTATACTTAGCCCTTTAAACAATTCAAAGATATCGGATTGAATGGGGCATTAAGTATATATTAAGATATATAATAAAATAATTAAATAAATAAAGAAGACATTATCTACGAGTAGAATCTATTTAATAAAACTATAAACAAGTAAATAAATATATAATATATATATACTTTATATACTTATAAATATATTTTACTTTATAGAATGCCGCAAAAGATATTCTTCTAAGCCGCGCGACTCGCTTCCTAAAACGCAGCAAATGCCGCTGTAATTTTTTTCTTTCAGTTTGTCTGTGCATAACAAAAATAAAACAGAAAAGAAATATATATATATATTATATATATATGTACACGCCTGAATATATATATATATATGGGGTGTACATACACCTGCATCAACAGCATATTGGCAGCATCCAATTCTAAAAACGTAAAAAGTAGAGAAAATAAAAACATAAAAGTGGTGAGGAGATAAAAAGAATGAAAACAGAAAATAATAAAAGAGAGCAATCGGCTGGCTGTAAACATTTGCATATGCATGCAAAGAAAGAAAAATAAAAACCAAAGACAAACGAGCAAATAAACAAACAAACGAACAAATAAACAAACAAACAAACAAACAAACAAACAAACAAGCACACAAACAAACAAACAAACAAACGAGTAAACAAATAATCAAATAATCAATCAAACAAACAAACAAACAAACAAAGAAGCAAATAAACAAACAAATAGACAAACAAACAAACAAACAAACAAACCTTTTAAATGCTCGATTGGAATGCCGTTAACATCGAGAGTAATGAGAGCGAGTTTATGCTGGATGCAAAATTCAACTAAAGACGCATGACAGCCGAACGAAAAAGGAATAGATAAATGATAGCCGCGACTGAGTTCCTGAAATATAAATAAACAAGCATTTACTTGCTTTATATATTAATACGCATGCATTCACCATTCATTATATCTGCTGCTGATGCTTTGCTGCTGTTTTGCTGCTCTGCTGACAATGCTTTGCTGCTCTGCTGCCGCTGCTTTGCTGCTGATGATGCATTGCTGCTCTGCTGCTGCTGCTTTGCTGCTTCTCTGCTGCTGAATTTCTGTTTCTGCTGCTCTGATGCTGCTCCTTGTGATTTGCTATTTTGCTGCTGCTGCTTGATGTTGCTGAGATGCTGTTTTGTTTGTTAGTGTTTGCTTTTGTCTATTTATTCGTTGGCTTGTGCATTGAATTATATTATTAATATATTATATACTAATAATAGAAATAATAATGTATCATAATAGTATAAGACAAATAATAATATTTCTTTATTGCCTATAAAATAAATAAGATTTATTTATTTTTAAAATTATTTCAACCTCTTTATCCTAAGATGTCTTCGGGCGGTGTAATGCGGTGTGCAGACGCAAACAAAATAAATATAAAAAGAATTATATTTATTATTTAAAAGAATAAAACAAAATACAACAGCGAGAGAAAACAAACAAAATAAACAAACAAAACAAGCAAAAAGAAGAAGCAAGCAAACAAGCAGCAGTCAAAACAAAACAAAACAAACAAAGCAAACAAAAGGAATAAAAACAAACAAACAAAAAGTGTAGAGGGGCTGTCTTGCAAGTAATTTCAAAACAAACAACAACAAAAAAACAGAAAGAATAAAAACAAAAGCAAACAAAGCAAAACGAAACAAAACAAAAAGAATAGGGCGACTGTCTTACAAGTACTTCCAAACAGACAACAACAAAACAAAACAAAAAATAAAAACAAACAAAACAAAACAAAAAGAATTGAAAGACTGTCTTACAAGCACTTTCCAGTTGAAGGGGTCTGCATTGCCGTTGATATAAAAAATAAAATTTATTTTAAACATCGCCGCACTTCGCAGCAAAATTCCTAAATTCGAAGTATAACGAAGGCGATCTAACGCTAAGACAAACCTAACAACATCACACGCAATCTAACTTTGTATATACATATATATATACATATATGTATTTGTGTTTATATGTTTATATCCATGTATTTATGTACATATATATATATATATATATATTGTGTGTGTGTGTGTGTGCGTGTATATCACAAGCCCAACAACATCAAATATATATATATATATATATATATATATACATATATATACGCCTGTGTATATACATATAGATACAAAGATATATGTGTTTATATATACATATATATATATATATATATATGCATATATATATATAAGACAAGTATTATAATTCTCTGTGTATATTGATACTGTAGCATCACCAGACAATTATTCGTTTGTTTAGAGTACATATGTTATATGTAAGGTGTATATATACATAGACATGCATGAAAAGTAAATATATATGTATATCTATACATATTATATATACATATTATTTATATTATATATATAATATTTATATACATATACATTATATGTGTGCTGCTCATACACCGCAGAGACCCGCGATTTCTCGCCAAGGTGAACAGCACCATTGAGCAGTAAAGAAGAAGACGTAAAAAGTAAAAAAATAAATAAATAAACTAATTAATTAAATTAAATTAAATTAAATAAATAAGTATATCATTAAAATGTTTGATTTATTTCGCCTTACCGAGGCGGAGGAAACTCCTTAGGCGGTTGCGGGAGTTCAAAAATTGCAGCGGCGCTTTTAAAATTATTAATTTCTTTTTTGTTTTGTTTGTTTGTTTTAAATGAATACTCGGAAGGAAATATATTTGTTTTCCTCTCGCAAATAATATTCATCACTTCGGTCGTTGCGTAGTGCCTGGCTTTCTCAGGTGTACATACACCCCGTGAATTGCGCGTATTTTCGTTTTGAATTAGTATCAACGGTTTTCTAATTAATTTGTCTTCTTTAAAAGAAACACCAAAGGAGGCATCATCAGAGGCATACAGAGAAGAAGAAGAAGAAGAAGAAGAAGAAGAAGAAGAAGAAGAAGAAGAAGAAGAAGAAGAAG